>NC_029780.3:80956018-80957913 GCF_000817695.3 Arachis duranensis | reverse complement strand
ATATATATAGTAATTCTAGAAGCCTGATGAAGAAATAAGCTCAAAAATAGAGTTTTAAAAGCGCAAAACGTTCACACGAAGTTAAGAGCATAAAGGTACAAAGTATAGATACAAGATAATAAGGCATATGTAGATATAAGAGTACAATAATCATAAGATACTATCATCAACCCGCGGAGTTTAGGCCGACTAGTCATATACAGACATACAAAATTTTGAAAGCGAAAACAGCATACAACCTGTCTCTCAAATAAGCCTCTAAGGCAAAGAGTAATAAGGATACAAAAGATAGAGAGAATTACAACAAAATAATCAAAATAAACAAAAAGAGATATCAAGAATCTTCCGCTCTGCCACCATCATGCAACTCATCACCGAGGTGAGTTACGACCTACATCTGAAAAACAACAACAGAATATGGTATAAGAACTGGAAGTTCTCAATATGGGAACAATGCCCAGTAATGTAAGATATAAGACTCCGGGATGCTAGAGTCAATCCTAGAACTTCATATCAATTGTGAGATTCAAACTTAAGGCATAACTAAAATTTAAAATCATCACTTCAAAGCCATAATGAAAATAAGGGTACTCTAACTTAGAAAATTTTTAAGCTATCAGTTTACCGCCGTCGCACAGCCTTCACCAGTCTAACCTCCATGCGATCCCATTGCCACCACCTTCCGAACCTCATCAATCCGAAAATACAAATATAAGCAATGCAAGTAAAATGCAAGTATAATCATGCGTATCAAGTAACTCAAGAAACAACTAAGCATGTTATACAATTAGACAAACAATACAAGTCGACAAAGCAAGCAAACATATAGAATATGCACATGATGAATGCCTGTCCTATTTGGCTGTGATATCACATTGCCGGTTCAACTGCCAACCCAACACATTCCTATGGGAATATCGCCTTTCGGTCACGAATATAAGTGGGATCCCTCCACAGATATAGTGTCGAGCACACTACCCCCGGATATAGTGTCAGGCACACTCTTGTGATCCAAAAGGATGCAAGCGGGATACTCTTCCACAGACCTCACATCTCAACATAAGTCAGATAAACCAACCATCCTTACACCGCCGCCGCGACCTCAACAAGCGGGATTAATCAACCGTCCTTGCCAGGCGCATAACGTCTCAACAATCTCAATATAAAACAAAATATCAGTGATTTTTAGAAATCATTTTCAGTACTCAGTAAAGCCATCATTATTCCACTCTGAGTCCTAAACTCATCTCAAACATCATCAAATCCATAACTCCACAATTCATCATATCAATCGTCATTACAGTACTCTACCATCTCACTCAACTAATCTACCCTCAGTACTCCAAAAACCTAGGACTCCATCTTCTAAATTTATGTATAATTTCACCTATTTAAGTCACTAGTTATTCTCTATCAAGCTTAGGGCCTAATTACTAGATAATACTCTTAAGCAGCGATTTAAAGAAGTTTAGAAAGTAAGAGAACCTTTAAAAACAAAGAAAAATAATTTTTCAGCAAAATAGGGTATGTGCGTGCGTACGCACACACTTCAAATTTAGACCATTATGTGTATGCACTCACGTGTCGCATATGCTGGGTGCTGGACAGAGGACATCACCCGCGTATGGTGCATGAGGCTGCGTACGCATCCTTGCGTTTTGGCCCATCCCACGTACTCATGCATATGCTACGTACGCAAGAATGCCCGGGAGAGACGCATGCAAAACCCCAATTTTTTAAAAATTAAATAATTAATTATTTATGTGTCATTATATTTATTGTAATTTTGTTTTTAAAAAAATTATTTTACCAAAAATAATCAAATAAAATTTTATTATTATTGAAGTTTAATTTAATTATGACTTATTCTAATAAATTAAATTATTTATTAAAAA
>NC_029780.3:80930440-80955995 GCF_000817695.3 Arachis duranensis | reverse complement strand
GACCATTTTCACTGAGAGGATGGGATGTAGCCATTGACAACGGTGATGCCCTACATACAGCTTGCCATGGAAAGGAGTAAGAAGTATTGAAGGAAGGTAGTAGGAAAGCAGAGATCCAACAGGGACAAAGCATCTTCCTACACTTATCTAAAATTCTCACCAATGATTTACATAAGTATTTCTATCTTTATTTTCTGTTTATTTATTATTATTATTATTATTCAAAAAAAAAGAAAAGGGCCGAAGCCTTAAGGCAAAAGAAAAGAAAGCAAAGAAAACGTGTCTTGAACCAAGCTGGGTTGGTCTAGTGGTTAGTTCACTAGTTCGCTTAAGCAAGTGTCGGGAGTTCGAATCCCGCCTTGTGCATGCAGCAACCCATTGGCCAGCGGCAAACCCTTAAATGGAGTTCAGTACCGCGGCGGATTAGTCCTTAGCCTGCCGGATTGGGGGATACCGTGGAAAACAAAAAAAAAAACGTGTCTTGTGGACATATATACATATACATGTATCATTGACACCTGCTAATACTTACCACCACAAACCAATATTCCTTGCCATTTAGCCTTTAGTAAATTTCATTTCATTCTAACCGAAGCAAGAAAAGAAAGAAAGCGACCGTGAAAGAGAATGAGAAACCATGAACACCGTAACCTTTTAATTTTGATTTCTTGAGATCCAACTCTAATAAAAAATCTAATTCGATAAAAATGTTCGTATCCTCCTCTTTTATACGTTGGAATTATTTTCATTCGGTAGAAATGGATGGTGATGTAACTCTTCTTTCTCTTGAGTTTGTCCAGAGTTCTAGAAGTCATAGACAATTTCTGACACTTTCCTCTTTAACAACTTGATTAGAAAAATTTTTCAAAATTTTTATTGATTTTGATTTCATACGGAAGTAGGAGATTTCATGTTGAGATTAACTATTTTAATTTATGAATGCCATGGAAGTCTAGTGAATAATTTCAAATAATTTGTGATTGTTGGGAGTGACTGAATGTGATGAATATGTATTTGATTTCTTGATTATTTAGGAATGTTGAGAATTCTGATTGTTGAGTTGGAAAGTCGGGTTAATTTGTTGGTATTGAACTGAGATTTGAAAATAATTTCTGATTTTGGAAATGTTTGAAAAAAAAAGTTGAGAATAGTTCAGTTGGAACCTGAAAAAAATGGCAAAGTCCGAGTTTTAAGGGAGATGTTGCCGAAATTTTATAAAATCTGAGGTTTTATTTGAAAAGTTATTTTAGAAGATTTGGATTTGGAAAATGATATTATTTAAGTTTTCTTTAGTTAAGAAAAGAATTATTCTATTTTAAATTCGATTTACCAAGGAAATGTTTATGTTTTAAAATTAAATTATTTAAGAAAGAAATTATGTTTTGAGAAATCGTATTGTTTGGTTTTTGATTTATTAAGAAAAAAAACTTTATGTTTTGAGTTTTATTAAAGAACTACATTTTAAGGAATTATGATTTAAGGAGTTTATTAATTTTAAAGAACGAGTTTGATTGTCATCCACCCTAAAGTGTCAGAACTATGCCATAAGATTTACTTAATAAATGATTCTTTTTAGTCTTTTGAAAGAGGTTTAAATCTGATAAACCCCAATTTGACGGTTTATCTTGTAATGAATTTAGAGTATTTTGATGACCTTTTCTCGCATTTAACCTATGAATTAGCATGGTTTTGTAATCTCTCCCGTATTTGTGCTTAAGTGTAAAAACATGCTTTTTAAGCCTTATTTTGATGAATTCTAATTCCACTTTGATTCCATAAGATGCCTTGATGTGTTTGCTAGTAATTCCAGGATTGAAATAGGCTAGGCATGGATCAAAGGGAGCAAGGAAGGAAGCATACAAGTGGAGAAAAGCATGAAAAGTCAAAGAAGTAAAATCAGCCAAGCACGCGCATGCGTACAAGGCGCTCGCGCGCACATTACAGAATCGGCCAGGGGTGCGCACGCGTCACAGTCGGCACATGACTTCATTAAAACAACACGTGCCTGGCGCTTTGGAAGGTTTTCTGAACCCATTTTGGCGCCAATTGCTGATAGAAAGGAATAAAAGGATCAAGGATTGAGGGGAGAAGGGAGTTAGTTCATTACCATTAGTCATAGTTTTAGTTTTAGAGTAGTTTTAGAGAAAGAAGCTCTCATTTCTCTCTAGAATTAGGATTAGGTTTAGGTTAATCTCTCTTCTTAGATCTAGGTTTAATTCATGCTTTGATTCACTTTTCTTTTATCAATTCTTAATCTTTCCCTCTTCCTCTTTCTAGTTATGTGCTTTAATAATTGTAATTCTTCATTTTGTTTTGGATAGATTGTTGTTTCTTTATTTTCTTTCAATAATGCAATTTGAGGTAATTCATGATAATTGTGATTTCCTTGATTGTTGTTGTTAATTCTTTGGAATAATTGTTGTTAGATTCTATTCTTGTTCTCAATTTACTATGCTTTTCTTTTGTGCCTTCCAAGTATTTGATGAAATGCTTGGTTGGATTTTAGTGTAGGTTTTGTTTCTCTTGGCCTAGGTAGAGTAATTAGTGACTCTTGAGTTATCTAATTCCCTTGTTGATTGACAATTAGAAGTTTTTAATTGATTTGAATGCCTCTAAAGCTAATCTTTCCTTTAGGAGTTGATTAGGACTTGAGGAATCAAATTGATTCATCCACTTGACTTTCCTCCATGGTTAACTAAGTGGGAGTAATGGACAATTTGTCATCACAATTGAGGAGAATAACTAGGATAGGACTTCTAGTACTCATATCTTGCCAAGAGCTTTACTAGTTGTTAGTTTATTTTCTTTGCCATTAATATTTCTTGTCTAAAATCTTAAAAACCCCAATTATAACTCATAACCAATAACAAGACACTTTATTGTAATTCCTAGGGAGAACGACCCGAGGTCCAATCTTCAGTTTATAAATGTTAGGGGTTTGTACTAGTGACAAACAACTTTTTGTATGAAAGGATTATTGTTTGGTTTAGAAACTATACTTTACAACGAGATTTCATTAGTGAAATTCTAAACCGTCAAAAATCCAATCATCAAAAATGGCGCCGTTGTCGGGGAGTTGCAATGGTGTTATGTTATTGGTTATTGTTCGTATGTGAATATTGTGAATAGGTTTATCTTTTGTTTGTTTCTTAATTTTTGTTAGTTTTATTTTGTTCTCTCACTATGAATTCTCACTTTGGCTTTGAGTTTGGTTCTAATTGTGTTGTAGAAAATGTGGACTTTAATGGCAACATGTGCCATGGATGGAACCAACAAAGATGAGAGGGGCCTCAAGGAATTGATCATTCCTATTGGCAACAATCTCCAGATACTTATAGGTATAATTCCCATCCTAATGCATGTCAATTTAACGGCTATGATGACTCTTTTTGTGACACTCAACAACCACCATCATATGCCTATGAATCTCATCCTCAACATGGACCTCAACCATACTCACAAGCCTTTCCACATCAAGCACCTTCCTATGATCCATATCCACCATATGACCAATCATCCATGCCATATTCTTATGACCATTATGAGCAAGAACCTTTAGAACCACCACAACCCTCTCAAGATTACTCCCAAGAACCAAGAAGAACCAGCTTCCTATTATGAACCATCTCTCCAAAATGATGAGCCTTCCTACCCACCCCAAGCCCCAATAGATAATTCTCTCACTTTGTTACTTCAAGGACAAGAGGCCATGAAGCGGGATACACTTGAGTTTGTGGCCAACTTGACTAAGGTACTGCACGCCATAGCCTACCAATGTTTGAACACTCAAGGTACTTCCATAGCCACATGCAAAAAACCTAAAGAAGAGCAAAGTATGAAGGAGAAATTGGACAATCCGGTAGAGAAGGGAGAATCGAGTTTTGTGTTGGAACAATTGGAGGAGCCTATGATCATTGAAGAAAAGGAAGCGGTGGTTGAAGATTTAGGAGATGTTGAAAGTCCATGGGAATGTAGCATCATGGAGAACTCTTCCAAGAAGCTTGATATTGACGTTGAGGAGGGTGCGCAACCTCCAAGGCATGTCATCGTTGGAGACTTGGAAGAGGCTTATCAAGAGATGGATTCAATCATGGATGAATTTCTCTCTACAACGGAATCCTCTCCCATTGGACATGAAGTTGAAATTATAAAAGAATGTGCACAACCTCCCATACCCTTGGTGAGCAATGAGAAAGAGAGCTACCAAGAGGGAAAAGTTGGCATGGTGTATATCGAAATTGAAGAATATGAAGCGGTTGATCAAGAGATGGATTCATTCATCAATGAATTCCTATCGAAAATTGAATCACCTCCCATTGGGCAAGAAATCAAGGTTCTTGAAGACAACGCCAAGCCAAGTGAAAAAGGGGAAAAGGTTGAAATTGAAGAAGCTTGCGAAGAGGTGGAAATACACAAAAAAGAGCACAAGGAAGTAGACCTTGCATTGTCTAAGTGTGGGGAGGTCTCCCTTCCCAAGTCACCATCCAACACAACATTCAAGTGGGTAAAACTCTTATCCCTAAGCTTTACTTTCTTACTTGAATATGGTTTAATTGAAAATGATGGTCAACTTAGAGCTCTTTGTGGAGTTAAAAGTATAAAAGAGTTGTGTAGTGGTTGGAAACATCATTCTAAGCTCATGACGGTTGTAAGCTCAAAATTCAAGAGCAATGGTTGGTGTGAAACCAAATGGCATGGGTATAGGAAGTTGTTTGGAAACTTCTTTGAGAGTTCCAAGACCATACCACCCGTACGAAAAAATCATGAAACTCAACTCACGGATGGGTGTGAAGATAAGATATGGGATCCCGGTTCGCTAAGTGAAGACCATCTATGGGGACTCATATCTTGGGTAGAACTTTGCCGAAGATTGGTGAAGATGGTTGGAAATTCTGTCAACCAATTGAGAAGTGAAGATCCTTGGAGATTCAAGGATGAGTACAAGCACAAGCCACCATGACAATGAGTCTCTCAACATGTCCAACTTAAGGATTTAAAATAAAAGTGCTAGGTGGGAAACACCCCACCATGGTAAACTCTTTCCATACTCTTTTAATTTTGGTTAATAAGTGATTTGAGTTACCATTGTAGGTAGATGTTTCATATAGATTTGTTTGTACAACTTAACTGTTAGCATAGTCACATGTATGTTGTGTTTAGTAGTAGATGAATAATATCAAATTGCATTTTTGTGTATTGTATGATGGTTGATTGAATAAAGAGTTGTGAGCAGTATAGGGAGCACCTGAGCACAATTTTTCTGCTTAAAGGGCAATAAAAATAAAAAAAAGGGTGGACGCGTGCGCACGATGTACGCGCACGCGTCCTTGAGTAGCTGCATCATCACCCAAATTCCAGAGAGTTGGGCCTCTCTTGGGCAAACACTATGCCCTGAGCCCAACACAATCCATGCTGACGCGCACTACGTGCGTGCGCGTCCATACAGCTACAAGGAAGTGCACGCGGACGCACACCTGCCGCGTCCGCGTCGATCTGCTGCTGCAACTTCTGAGCCAGTCTCTAGAGAGTTGCGCTGGATCTGGGCCAACTTTGAGCCCCCAGCCCAACTCATCTCGCGCGGACGCGCACTCGCCGCGTGCGCGCCCATATGCCAAAAGGAGGAAAGGACGCGAGCGCACGCATCGCGCTTGCGCGCTTTATGATAAACTTCCAATGTACGCGAACGCGCACTTGCCGCGTGCGCGTCCCCTAGCTGATGCCACTATTCCAGGCCTTTGTCCAGAGAGTTGGGCACGCACTGCGCCCACTCTAAGCCTCCAGCCAAACCCCATGTACGCGTGCGCGCACTGTACGCGCACGCGCACCTATATAGTTTCCCCATCCACGCTTGAGCGCGTTGTACGCGCACGCGTAGGTCCTTAATCTCATCAATGTATGCGGACGCGCACAACGCGCGCCCACGTCGATTCAAAAGGAAGATAACCCTAGTGCGCGAAGAGCACTGCGCAGTCGCGCACCTCTCATCTCTCTTCTTCTCCTCCTTTGACCATCTCCGTCCTCTCTCTCTTTTCGGCAACCACCAGCGGCCACATTCGCCGCCACACCACTAACCCCACTCACCTCTTATCACTCCTTCTCATTCTCCCACTCCCCTCCATCTCTCATCTCGCCTTCTCACAACCACTCATTTGGCCTCTGCTCCGCCGGCCACCACCACCACACGGCCAGCCCCTCTCTCTCTCTCTCTCTCACCATCAGCACCAACCCTTCTTCGCTTTCTCTCTCACTTACCCACTCCGCCCCTGTCTCTCACTCCCTCGTCGCTGCCAGCAGCACCGCCGTCGCTCCGCCATAACCGTCACCATCCACGGCGGCGCGGCTCTGATTCTGTTGCTCCCATCCCAATCCCATTTTCTTTTTCCATTTTTAGTTCTTCTCTGCTCCCAGGTTCCTGCTCTAACTCTGTTCTTTATTAATTTTTCATTCCTGTTAGCTACTGTTAGTTTTCTGTTAGTTAGTTAGAATTGAAATTTTGCATGTTAGGTTAGTTAGAAATAATTGCGGTTAGGTAGCTAGGACTGGATAGAGGATTCTAGGCCTGTTAAGTGTTCCGATTGTGCATATTTGTTGTTTGTTTACTCGGGTGTGTATGCTGATTTTGGGTTGCTATTTTATGCAATTTGTGTTGCTGAATGCTATCCCATTGCTGTTATACTTGATTGATGTTGTATTCTTGCTGTTTTTGCTATGTTGCTATCCGGGAACGCCCAATTTTTAGCCGGAATGCTGCCCAATCTTCAAGAAATCTATTTTCATTTTAGTCTCTATTGTAATTTGGGCTAATTTTCGTTTCCTTTTGACTTTCCGGATTTGCACCAATCATTGTGAACATGAACCAGAACTTCTCTTTTATTTGAGCCTAAATATCATCATACCACTAATCCACATTTCTAACTTACTAATTTCTTTAACCATTTAACCTCTACTCACATTTAACCCTCTTTAACTATTCTTTCAAAAGTATGATGATATTATTGCTTATTGAGTAAGAGTTGTTGACTTTAGTGAATATTGCATTCTTGGCTTCCTTGTTCACTTATGCTTACTTTGTTACCAATTCTTTTCAAGTTCAGTTCACATCATAATTGTTGTTAGTCAATTGATATTCTGAACATGCTTTCTCTGTTATATGCTAAGTGTTTCATTGCTTATATTCTATCATATTTTTCAGGATGTCGGATAAAGGAAAAGTCATAGCCACTACCTCCAAGAAAAGAAAACATTCTACACCCTCTATCCCCTCCACTTACAAGAATTATGCTAAGAATCCATTGAATGATGAAGAAAAGGAAAATCAGTTGCTACCCTCTACCGATCCAACAAAGTTTCCCAATCTTTACTGTGAGCTTCGCTTCCAAAAATATCGGACGACGAAACTAAATACTGAGAAAAAATTACTCCTACCCAATGATGTGAGACGCGCCATTACGAGTCGCATCCTAGAGTTGGGTATGGACTTTGTTGATAGAGATTTGGGAGATATCAACATTTCTTGGGTTAAGGAATTCTATTGCAACTTCTTCCGTCCCACTTTGGATTCAGTTCAGGTGAGGGGTAGAGAGATTATGATCACTGAGTTAGCCATAAAGGAGGCATTGCAGTGCCGACATCTCACTGATGGCACCTGCACTCATCAGCAGGCTGAGTTAGCTATTCACAGCATAACCTTTGACTATGAGGCGCTTAGGTGCGTGATCGGTTTACCTGATGCCACTTGGGTCATGGATGCGACCAACACTAATCCTAAAGGGATGCTCTTTGCTCATCTGACTAGAGAGGCCAAGACTTGGCAGATGATATTTGCTCACTACTTCTTGTCCACCACCCACTTTTCTGAGATCCCTATGGAGATGCTACTTTTGATTGGTTGTGTTATGGAGGGCAAGGAGGTGTATTTTTCTCGATTGATTCGGCAGTGTATGTGGCGAGCACATATTCGTGGCCTACTTCTATTTCCCACCTTGGTTACCAGTATGGCCGCCATAGCTGAGGTCCCCTGGTTGGATGATGATGTGACACCACCACCCCCAGATGACGATGACAAGGAGGTTACTATTCCTTGGGGTGGTTGGGTGCACGAGAAGCCCCCGGCTAGACGCCGATCTAGGGCTAGAGCAGTAGTAGGGACAGCTGGCCCTTCAGCAGCCCCATCTTCTTCTACAGCAGCTCCATCTTCTTCGACAGCCCCTTCTTCAGCACCTGAGCCCACATATCTACTGGTTCATCGTCTGTTTCGATTTCTGGAGCGCGAAAAGTGCTACATCAGGCGCCGACTAGATCGGATGGATCAGGCACTCATCTCCCTGGGCGCTGAGTTACCTTCCCTTCCAGACTCTTCAGCCTCCGATGAGCAGGATCATCAGGAGGAGGATGTTGACGCACCGACTCAGCAGGTTGCACCTCTAGCTGCACCTGCCACCACAGAGACTCCGCAGCCCCATGAGGAGCCAGTCCCACAGCCTCAGCCAGAGTCAGCACCTACCGTTGTACCTTCCCCTGATCCTCCGGTTTAGCATCGAGGACGATGCTCGATCTTAAGTGTGGGGAGGTCACCGGTAGCATCATTAGAGGACCGGTGAACATTTTGGCCATTTTTCTAGTTATCTTACCTTGCATATCTTTGTATATATTTGATGCATTTTGAGTTTATTTTGGATACTCTTACTATTTTGGTTTGTTTTGGATACCTTTACTGCTTATTTTGGACTTTTAGATGTTTTGGATGATAGATTCCATACTTTCAGTTGGATTTTTCTTTATACATTTTTGCATATCTTCTTTTGTATATCTTTCTTTTTAGTTTGTGGTTGTGATTAGAAACCATGTTTGAAATTGCAAAAACTTAGTCACCCTTTTCGCATAAGAAATTGGTTTTAAGTGAAAAAGAAAAGGGTAAACTAAGGAAAATTTTTGAATTTTTCAATCACAACAATGCTTAGTCAAATATTGAGATTTTCCAAGAAACTTACTTATAGGGCACCAACCCAATTGATTGAAGAAAAATATTTGGTGGAACTTGCTTGAATTTTATACTTTGTGAAGCATGTATTGAGCTAAGAACACAAGCTTGTGAGATTTGAGCCTAATGGTGTGGTTACATTTTATAACCACTTATTTTCCATTCTTGTGTGCAATTGTTCTCTTTCTATGATTGTGATCCTTGATTTGCTTGATTGTTTATGTCTATTTATTTCTTGTATTCATGCATTTGTATGATTGAGGCCATTATTTCATTAGCCCACATACCCAAATAGCCTACCGTTTACTCTACATTGTTAGCCAATTTTGAGCCTACGCTTAACCAACTTATTCTCATTTTAGCTCATTACAAGCCCAAGGCGAAAAACCAATGAAAGTCCTTTGTTTGGATCTTTGATTAGCCTAGCCTAGTGAGAGTGTTTATTATTCAAAGTTGGTAAGGCTTGGGAACATTGGATAGGATAAAAAGGGTAGTACACTTCTATATTTAGGAATTGGGAATATATTCATGTACTGATTGAATGTATAAGACCTTATGCAATTGATGCCCTAGTAGAAAGTATAAAAAGAAAAGAAAAGATAAGCGAAAAAATAAAATGACAATGAAAAAAAAGAGACGAAAATGAAAAAGAAAGCAATCAAAGGGGACAAAATGCCCTAAAGTGAAGCTCAATAAAAGGAATCAATGTATAAGTGT
The DNA here is from genome assembly GCF_000817695.3 of Arachis duranensis. Classification (NCBI taxonomy): domain Eukaryota; kingdom Viridiplantae; phylum Streptophyta; class Magnoliopsida; order Fabales; family Fabaceae; genus Arachis; species Arachis duranensis. Next base: position 80,946,298 of record NC_029780.3, on the reverse strand, counting down.
TAAAAATCAAGGAATAGGATGCATGAATATGTAAGAAAAAGTGAAGAATGGGTAGTTAGAATAGTTTGAACTTATATAGGTCATTACATAGGTAGGTGGGAAAGTCTATGCTAATCAAAGATCTAATCTCTAGCCCACTTAACCATAAATGATCCTACCTTGACCCTAACTCCATTGCAACCTAAATGAAAGACCTCATGATGAATGTATGCATGCATTGAATAGGTGTTGATGGTTAGAAGAAAATCAAATTTTGGAAAGCATGATTAGAAGAGAATTGAGTGAATTAACCCTTAAACACTTGAGTGAATGGAGCGGATACACATCCGGTGAGGGTTCAAAAGTTCAATCACATGTGTTCACTCATATTATCTATATTCTTGCAAGCATGAATTTCTTTTGATAATTCAATACAATTGTGGTTTGGACTTAATTCCTATTGTCCTAGCTATTATGCTTATACATGTCTCTTGAGAATTGATATGTTTGAACTAAGCATTCCCACTCACTTTAGGTAGTTGCATTTAGATAGGTTCATATAGTTTAGTGCATTCAAATAAATGTCATACCCCTTAGTTCCTTCTTATTTTAGCATGAGGACATGCTAAGGTTTAAGTGTGGGGAGGTTGATAAACCCCAATTTGACGGTTTATCTTGTATTGAATTTAGAGTATTTTGATGACCTTTTCTCGCATTTAACCTATGAATTAGCATGGTTTTGTAATCTCTCCCGTATTTGTGCTTAAGTGTAAAAACATGCTTTTTAAGCCTTATTTTGATGAATTCTAATTCCACTTTGATTCCATAAGATGCCTTGATGTGTTTGCTAGTAATTCCAGGATTGAAATAGGCTAGGCATGGATCAAAGGGAGCAAGGAAGGAAGCATACAAGTGGAGAGAAGCATGAAAAGTCAAAGAAGTGAAATCAGCCAAGCACGCGCACACGTACAAGGCGCTCACGCGCACATTGCAAAATCGGCCAGGGGCGCGCATGCGTCGCAGTCGGCACATGACTTCATTAAAACAACACGTGCCTGGCGCTTTGGAAGGTTTTTTGAACCCATTTTGGCGCCAATTGCTGATAGAAAGGAATAAAAGGATCAAGGATTGAGGGGAGAAGGGAGTTAGTTCATTACCATTAGTCATAGTTTTAGTTTTAGAGTAGTTTTAGAGAGAGAAGCTCTCATTTCTCTCTAGAATTAGGATTAGGTTTAGGTTAATCTCTCTTCTTAGATCTAGGTTTAATTCATGCTTTGATTCATTTTTCTTTTATCAATTCTTAATCTTTCCCTCTTCCTCTTTCTAGTTATGTGCTTTAATAATTGTAATTCTTCATTTTGTTTTGGATAGATTGTTGTTTCTTTGTTTTCTTTCAATAATGCAATTTGAGGTAATTCATGATAATTGTGATTTCCTTGATTGTTGTTGTTAATTCTTTGGAATAATTGTTGTTAGATTCTATTTTTGTTCTCAATTTACTATGCTTTTCTTTTGTGCCTTCCAAGTATTTGATGAAATGCTTGGTTGGATTTTAGTGTAGGTTTTGTTTCTCTTGGCCTAGGTAGAGTAATTAGTGACTCTTGAGTTATCTAATTCCCTTGTTGATTGACAATTAGAAGTTGTTAATTGATTTGAATGCCTCTAAAGCTAGTCTTTCCTTTAGGAGTTGATTAGGACTTGAGGAATCAAATTGATTCATCCACTTGACTTTCCTCCATGGTTAACTAAGTAGGAGTAATGGACAATTTGTCATCACAATTGAGGAGAATAACTAGGATAGGACTTCTAGTACTCATATCTTGCCAAGAACTTTGCTAGTTGTTAGTTTATTTTCTTTGCCATTTATATTTCTTGTCTAAAATCTTAAAAACCCCAATTATAACTCATAACCAATAACAAGACACTTTATTGTAATTCCTAGGGAGAACGACCCGAGGTCCAATACTTCGGTTTATAAATGTTAGGGGTTTGTACTAGTGACAAACAACTTTTTGTATGAAATGATTATTGTTTGGTTTAGAAACTATACTTTACAACGAGATTTCATTAGTGAAATTCTAAACCGTCAAAAATCTAATCATCAAAATCTGAAATAGTTTTGGAGTTGGTGTTGGTTTTAAATAAAAATGATTTGAGTTCGGTTTGTTAAGAAGAAGAAAGAAAGGAAAAAGAGAACACGACACGTGTGATTTATGAAATGATTAAAACGTCATGAGAGGGTGACAGAAAGTAGGTGGTTAAGATGCGGATGTAAAAATGTTAAGCCATGGGCTTTATGAGTGAATGATTATGCGGGGATGCCCGTGTATATGGAATTGCTTCCAGGAGAAAGGGGCACATGCTTCAACTGGAGAATCAGCACCTGCAAGTACTTACAGAGGTTATGTTCGGTATACTTCAGTTGGAGAATCAATGCCTAAAATGGTTTGGGACCTTGCAGAGGTTATGCCGTTGGAATGCCTTATCTGACTTGCAAGTCGGATTGCATCGGGTGCAGGTCGAAATCGACAAATGAGCTCATTACCTGCAATAAGACTAGACATGCATCATCATTGTTTGCGCATTTGCATTTGATTGTGTTTGCTTATCTTGTCTATTTGTGATTGTACTATTTGTCTTATTGCTATTTGTTTGTGTGTTGATCTGTTTCCTGTGCTATTAGTTTATGTATTGAGGTGACTGAGAACTGAGGTTGTGATAGAGATTTGTCTTAAGTTTGAAAATTTAAAGAAAGTAATTAATTATATAAAATAATAGTAAAAAATATTTTCAAAAGGTTTAATAAAAATACAATTTTATTTAGTAAAGTTAATTATTTGCATTTTATTTCATTATTCTTACGGCATTCACATTCTCTACTGAGAACGCGTGGTCTGTTCTCACCCCAAAATCTTCCACCCTTTCAGTGACACATGTTTGAAGACTAAGTTTAAAGCTGCGGACGATTATTAGTTTTATTGAAGTTATTTGTTGAGTTACTTTCATAGAATCCCCTCGCCTTTGTTATTAAGATTTTATTTTTATACAGAGGAATAAGAATTGTATCTAAATTCCTTTTGATTTCTTTTGTACAATATTTATTGTTATTAATAATTATGTGATTGTTATTACTTAGTGTTATTTGATGATTGGGTTTGATTAAATAAAAAATACAAGTTTTCGGCATATTCTTAAAATTGAAACGCGAAATCAAACTAAAGGCTCAATATTATTTAGTAAATAAGGAAAATAGGTTAGTAGCGCCTTACTTTTAGTACGATCATGACGTGCTAAAAGTTAGGGTGTTACAACGCACGCCCGCATATGGGGTGTCCGTGTACGCATGTCCCTCCAGATTTGCAAAATTTTGTAAAGTTGCAGAAATCAATTTTAAACACCAAATTTTAAATATTCATAACTTCTTCTACAAAACTCAATTTTCCTAAAACTTTATATCATTTTAAAGATCTTGAGATAACCTTTAATTTAAAATAATTTTCAACCAATTTCAAAAACAAAGGCTCAAGTTATGATCCGTCAAAATTTACTAAAAATATATTTTTACAAAAAATTTACTAAGTTCTCAAACTTCCAAAATTCACAATCAAAATCAATTATCTTACAACCAAAATAGTTCCAGTGGACCTAAATAATGTTCATATATCTTTCAGTCCATTCTACAAATTATCCATACACATTTTCATCATTTTCATCCAAAAATTTCCACTTACGCACCTTCACATTTTTAATAAATCACAACTCAACCTCAATCCACAATCCTCAATATTCATCAATACATCAACAAGCATCATAACCCATTATCACTCCTCAAATTGTCATTATTCAACTTCAATCTCAATCATCAACAACAATATTACAATTCATTAAAATCATCACAAATCAATAATCATAATTCACTACCAATAATTCAAACCTATACTATGGTCCATTAATCTAAGTGTCCAGAAATATTATATATTACATAGAGAAAACCGAAACCATACCTTTACCGATTTCCAATATGCACAATACACCAAATTGAATCCAAATCAAGCCTCCAATCACAAGATTTAGCTTTCAAAGTTCCAATTCCACAAGTTCAACCTCAAATTTGATTTCTCACCAACAATATTCAATATAATCCACATATGTCACTATAATTAATCTCTAAACTCAAAATCTCAAAAATTCACAAGAGAGTTAGGGTTCTTACCTTCTCCAAATATCATAGGATCGCAACCCAATAATCTCCTCAAGTTAGATTGATTCTAAACACATCAAAACATCAAAATCTCAAAATCATAAACACTAGATTTTCGAATTTTTGGAAGGAAACACTGAGGAAAGAAATCGAGATTTTTTCACCAATTTGTTGGATGAATTTTGTAGAGCTTTTCGTGGTGATCATGTGGCTGCAAACGGTGCGATGATCGGAGCTCCATAGCTCAAGTTATGAGCTTGGAAGTTAATGATAAATAGTAACAATGGAGGGTTTCTCTCCTTCTTCCCAACTCAGCTGCATGTGTGTTGTGTTTATGGCTAAATATGGTTCATTAATATGTGTTATATATGTTAGGTTTAGGTCCAGTCTAATTTGTTAACGTTTTTTGCCTAACTTTGGAGCAAACTTTTAAAAATAGGACCTGATTTTCAACTTTAATTATTTTTCTAAGTTTTTCTACAGTTTTTACTAAATTTAAGTTGATACTGTCGGCTAATTTACCAATACACGTTTTTTTCGCAATTTTTCAAAGAAAATTATATTTTCCAACTCAAAAATATCTACTGAGTCCAAAAATTATATTTAAATTTTCTAATTAACATTTTAAATTTTAGATCCTATTTTGAGCAATTAATTTAATTAAGCAGTTAATTAATCGCGATTCTTATATTTTAAATTTAAAAATTAGTACTAATAAGAGAGTACATAAAAAATTTAGAAAATTTTATAAAATTTTTTATTTTTAAAATTTTTTTATGTATTCATTTAAATACTAATTTTAAAATTTAAATTATATTCGTTTATTGTATGTTCATTTATCATGTTGGAATGGTAAGGAAAATTAAAAGAGTTATAAGTTTGTGGGAGAGGATTAACTTTTAATTCTACAACGTGTGAGATAGAAAGCACACTTGTGAGTGGAAACACAGTCATAAGAGAAATAACTATTAATGATTTTTCTTGTGAAATAGAAATCACTTGTATTTATTTTTTAAGAACTACGTCTCGTGAGCTGTAACGTGTCAATTTATCACTAATTTTTTTAATTTAAATGATATTATATCTAAATTTGATTTGTAAATTTATCTAATTTAATCTAAATACTAAATAATAATAAATTGTATTATTTTTTATTTTTTAAATTGATCCAAATCATATTATAAATATTATTTTAATTGTAAATTTTTTTTATAATAATATACATCTATCATTTAATACAGTATAAACGAGATAATTATGATTATCTAATTAGATATATGTATTTTTCAAATTTCATATATCTTTGCAAATAAGATAAAATCAATTAAAATTATATCTTATCTCGTTTACAATATAAACCAGACACATGTTACACGATAAATGAGATATATAACGAAATCGAAAAACGTACGTAAATAGTGTCTAAAATACCTATTTCAATAAATAAAATAATAAAAAATATTTATTTAAAAAAATTTCCATATTATATACATCTTAAATAAGTGATAATAAAATATATTTTTAATTAAATATAAATATATTTATTTTAAAGAATTATTTTCTTGAAGTAACATTTTATTAACATATGATTTTTACGGCAGCGTTTGTATGATTCAAACCATAAATATTAGATATACTTTTATAAAATTTTAATTCATCAATAAATTATTTTAGAATATCTTTTCACTATATAAAAAAATATCGAAGACCATAAGTGCATTGAAAATTTATTATGAAAAAATATTTATTACAAAAAATACTCAAACATGTATACTTTTAAAAGAGGAGGCCACTCAAATAAAGACGCTTAAAATGTCTTTTTTTAAAGATGTTTTCATGTTGTGTTTTAATTGGTTTTTGTTTAATTTATTCGATGTTCCTCATCACATATTATTAAATTTCTCAAAAAAAAAATTTTCAAAAACAATAAAATATTATAGATTAAAATTTACTAATTTAAATTTTGTTTTTATTTTTAATATAAACATTAGAAATAAATAAATTTTTTATAACAAGATGTAATATAACAACATATATATAATATTAATTAGTTTTTAAAAAATTCTAAAAAGATGATTTTTTCTAATAAAGTGTTTACTAAAAAAATTAACATTATAAAAACTAATTTCAACCAATATGATATAATAAGTTATTAAATATATTTAATACAAAATACACTGAATATAAATTTTTATTGAGTTTAAATTTTAAATAATTTTTAATTGAATTTCAAATATTTTTATTTTAAAAAGTTAGAATATTTTAACATCATTTTTTTCGTATCTTTTTAATTGAGTCTTTGATTTTTAAATTATAAACCTTATTTATAACTAAGAGCAATGTTTTAACACCACCAATTAGTCATACATATAAAAATACAAAAATAATTCTATTGTCATAATTATAATATAACTTTATAAGCAATACAATACAATGAAACTATATATAAGTAATATAACTAAATTTTATCTACATCTATAGTCACATTTCATAAATAATATAATTAAATTATATTTATGTTTATAATTAAAATATGAATAAAAATACAAAAAATTATCAGGATGGTTTTCGTTCATAATTTTTTCATTATTTTTGTTGTGAAAAGTTTAATTATTTTAATAATTAATTATTTTTTAAAAAAAATAATTGAATAACACAAAAAAGTCTTATTAAGAGTAATTTATTTATATATGATTAAAAAATAATTGAATAATTATATACGATAAAAAATTAATATTATTAAAAAATAAAATTAAAAATCATGTTTTTTTCTTTTTTTCAAAATTTAAAAATCATGTTTTTTTTAATTTATCTACGAGTAATTCTATAAATATTTTATGATGAATAAAAATATTAAACTCGTACTAAAATTTATTCTAATAAAATTTATTTTTATTCTACTAAACGTTAAATAAATTATTGAAAAGAATTTTGTTTTCTCCATTTGAGAAGAATGATAAACTTCCATACTTCTATTATGTTATGGCAATAATTTGGCCTGTTATTTTTTAATGTACATAATAATAATAATAAACAAGTATATCACAGTAAAAAAGGAAGCACGTCACCAAATAATTTATCATCCGAATTATATATGAATCAAATTGATAATATGAGGGCTAACACTACAAAAATCGATAACAAGGTTAGAGACCTACAAAACCTTTCTTAGGATCATAGAAAAAAACGTTTATATTTGTGTGATATATAAAACAATTATCATATTATCATTAAAGTCCAACTGTTTTAAAGTAAAATTTTCTCTTAATATTTGATTAAATGTTCTTGTATTTAGTACTTTTTTTTGGCACTTTCTCTTAGTTAAAAATATAATCATTATAATTTTTTAGTTATTATTGTTAGGGATGTTCACAGATCAGATTTTTTTTAGCACTTCCTCTTAGTTAAAAATATAATCATTATAATTTTTTATTTATTATTGTTAGGGATGTTCACAGATCGGATATGGCTGAAATTTCGACCCAATCCACACTAAACTCATTAGATAATGTTCTTGTATTTAGTACTTCTTTTTGGCACTTCCTCTTAGTTAAAAATATAATCATTATAATTTTTTAGTTATTATTGCTAGGGGTGTTTACAGATGGGATATGGCTGAAATTTCGATCCAATCCGCACTAAACTCATTAGATCAAATTCGATATTCGCATTTTTTATGTTTGGATCAGATATTAAATATATCTATAAATAAAAAATATTAAAAATTTTATTTTTATAAAAAAAGTCAATAATTTTTTTTGTTTACTTTTTTAAACATATTTACATCTATTTGATTAGAGTGTGGATCCGATTCGATCCAATCCGATCATCTTACAGATTAGATCATATCCTCAAATTACAGATCAGATACAGATAAATACTATGGATTTATATGGATATGATCTAATCTATGAACATCCCTAACTACTACTATAGGTTCATTGTTGCAAAAGAATGCTTCTTTTTTTTTTTTACCAAAGATAGGAGACTCGAACCCGCAACCTCTTAATTGAGTATGGGGAGACTATTTTATTATAAACCATTATTAGATCTTAATTACTATTAAAACAACTTAATTGTCAACAAAGAGATAATACTTATTGGTCTCTGAAATTATGTTCGTATTTCAATCCATAGTTGTAAAAACCGAACTGGATTGGCTGGTTCGACCGAAAAATTAGTGAACCAGACTAGAACCAAACTAAGAGTCCAGTTCGGTTTACTCCTTGAACCGTTTAAAGAATAAAACCAGTGTGAACCGGTAAGAACTGGTGCAAACCGGTCTAACCAAACTGGTCTACTTGAAAAATTTTTTAAAATGTCTCCACAAGGTTCGAACCAAGAACCTTGGAGCAAAAACAACCTCTATTTGCCACTTAGCCATTGCACTTCTAAGTATTATATTTGACAAATAATCTACTTAATATACTAAAACTGGGTTTTCCCCAAGCTACTAAAGGTGACGTGTCGATTTCTCATGCCTCCGCTTTCCCTCCAAAACAAATAATTTTTTTTCTATTCTAAATTATTTTATTGTAATTATATTATAACTAATACTAAATGACTAATATATAATTATACTAATTTAGCAACATATCTTCATTATAGTTATATCAAATTAATATTTAATACACTATTAAACTACTTATCAATTATCAATTAAAAATACTTTTAATAATTTTAATGATAATAATAATCTCAATAATAGTAATAATAATAATAAAAAATCTTTGTTACCCGATTCACGTATATCAAATAATTTTTCTAAATTATTTTATAAAAAATATCTTTAATATAATTATATTGTAATTAATATTTAATGAATAATATATAATTATACTAATTTAGAAACATATCTTCATTATAATTGTATCAAATCAAAATTTAATGCACTATTAAACTACTTATCAATTATCAATTAAAAATACTTTTATTCATTTTAATGATAATAATAATATCAATAATAGTAATACTAATAATAAAAAATCTTTGTTACCCGTGATATGATGAAATTAATATATAATTATACTAATTTAGGAACATATATTCATTATAATTGTATCAAATCAATATTTAATGCATTATTAAAAAATTACCTTAATAATAGATAATTTACATATTTATTTTTATTTTACTAAAGTCTATATATAGTGTTTTCCTGTGGTACATGAATCTAAATTTGAGAGTCAATTCATAATTTTATATTTAGTATTTTTTTTACTACTTCATAGAATAAGTATGTATTCTTCATTTTTTATTGAAGTTGATCCTTTTAAGGTACAATTTATATTTTTTTTATAATATTTTTCATATACTCATTCTATTATATTATTCTTTTGATAATTTTTTATTTGTTGTTACTCTAAGTTATTCTTATCGTCTAATGTTTCAGTTCGATTGTCTTTTGCCACAATTATTTACAATGCATCACATCTATAAAATACCTCATCGAGTTGTCTTCACTGATTCGGGTTCCAACTACATGGATGTAAGCGTTCAAAGAAGAGGCAATAGTTTCTACTTTACCGAAGGATAGTTGGATCTACTCACCTATTATAACCAACCCAATGGAATGTGGTTAAAGTTAGATTTCTTAGGAGGAGCTCGATTTTGATTGAGGAATTGCATCTACAGAACTTTATAGGGCAAGTTCAAATTCTATCCCCTCCATGCTTTTTACGTCTGGCCGAAAATCTTCAAAGTGGAGCACATAATGAAATTGAATTCCCTAAATTTCAGTTCAGTTTTGTTAAATTCGTGACAAATTCAGATATGCAATTTCAACGATTGGTAATATATTTACAATTATTACTCAATTAACCAGTTAATTGAATTAGTAATAACAATTTCCAATTTCAAATTTTGTATATTAAGTAGTTATTAAAAACTGGGTAATAACGAGTTACACGGAAAAATCATTGATAAATTCAATTAACCATATAGAAGATAATTTACTAACAGTTTTAGTATATTATTTATGGGAAGCGAAATTATTTTTTCAGATTTTCTATTAAAATTGAAATTAGTAATAGTTTAAAAAAAGGTTTATTAATAAAATTATTAATAATCACCTTTTTATACATAGGATATATGTTTTTTATATATTATTTAAAAAATATAATGAAACATGAATAATGAATGGGTATGTTATCTTTTTGACTAGCTAATTAATGCAAAATCGAGTACCCTTTCTTATTCGATTGAGGTCATATTCTGTTTGGTGAAAGTTTCAATCACCTTAATTAAATCCCATCTTTGTGCCTTAACTTATACAAGTAGTAATATGTTACATATTATTTGGTATATCTAAGTAGTTATTTCCCACAGTGAAGATATAAAAAATTGTCGATTTGGAGATACGGGGGTTTATTTTGTAGTTTGAGTTTTATTTTGGGTTGTATATATATATAATCATATACTCTGGCCGACCTTAACTTCACAAGTTGAGACTGGAGCTTGCTATCTAAGTTTTGGAACTCTGATATGTATATATGTTTTCAGCTTCCTTTTGATTTTTTTTCCTGTCCGTTTTACAAATAACTATGCGAGTGTGACACGATTTTCTGTTTATCGTTTTTGTTTAGGTTATCATTCAAGGCTCCTAGATATGATTTTATCTAATTATATCTATGTACATATCCTTTTTTTAGAGGTCGTAATACCTTACTACTTCTACTTTATGACTTAAGCGTAAGGCTCTGTGTGGTAGGATGTTATAGAGGTATATAAGTATGATTTGAAAATGATTGGTGATAATAAATTTTTTAGTGACTAATTCAAAAAATCTCTAAATTAACATAATTCAGTAGAATCATAGCTACAATGTACTAAATGCTTAAGAAAATATACACTTTGTATTTAAAAAAATGAATTTTATAATATCTTTTGGTTTAGTATCTAACATGTCTAAATTTATTTATTCTATTATATAAAACTCGAGTTTTTGCACTACATAATAAAGTTAATGTGATATGCTTTTGAGAGTGTTTTTTGATTTATTTCTTTTAATTCATTAAATACAAGTTATTACGATAAACTAACTATATCAACTAATTGATTTGATTAAATATTTAAATATCACATAATTTATTATTATTTATATCAATCTGATTTGGTAGTATTTTTTTAATTTATTTATTTTAATATTCTATTAGTATTTTTTAATTTATTTCTTTTAATTTATTAAGCCAAATTTATTGTGTGTACTAATTAATTAATTTAATTAATTTATTAGTCATTAAAATAATAAATTTATGAATAAAATAGGTAACAAAAATATTTTCAATTAATAATTAGATCAAATCATATATATTGAACTAAATTCAAATTATGTGAATTAAGAACTAAATTAAAATAAGATAATTTCTTACTTATTCAAGTTGAGTGCAATAAATACAAATTAATTTTGTTAGATAATCATAGTTGTCTGGTCTATTATATATAGATGGTCACACAATTATAAGAATCGTGATTTTTATCGCTCTTACTATTTCAATTCTTCTTTTCTTCTTTTTTTTTCTCTTTATGATAATTTCTTTTATTGATTGTTTTCTTGATGAATATATCTCAATTTAGGTATTCTACTACTACTATCGTAGATGAAAGTTAATATGTAACAATTCAAAGTAGGCAATGTATTTTTTTATAGTATTAGATAGAAGAATATTTGTTAAAATAAATATATCTATTATAATGATTTTTTTTCAAATGTTATATTTTTATGTCAGTTGACCTGTTATCAATTTATTTTTTAGAATGACAACAAATTATATATTTTTTTCTAATGTTATCGCTAAAAAAAAGTGATAATGCGAGTCACAATTGTATGAATATTATTCGTAAAAATGTTGAAAGAGGTCATAAATTTACATTTTTTAAATTTTTATTGTTCAATAAAACAAACAAATTTCATAGGATTTAATTTATATAAATACCAAACTTTCTTTTCTGGTAAAAAAGCGCTACAAAAGCTTTCTAATGTGCAAATAATAGATTTTGCAAAACTTTCTTGATGAGATGCTTGATAATGGTCAAATTCTTGAATTTATGTATTTGCAATTATATTATCTGATTTGACCAAAACTAAATAAACATTAAATTATTTAATCAATAATAAAATAAATAAATTTAATTTGAATTATTATCTTATTATTTTCTATATCTAGGAATCAAAATGTGCTTTTATGTATTTTGATTAATAATTCTTAAAAAAGTTACTATTTTATTTATTAATATTTTAAAATTTTTATAATATTTTCATAAAACTTAATTAATAGGTTCTTTTTCACAATATTTTTTTAATTTTTTCACAAAAATATATCTTAATTTTTATCTTTCATCTTTTATATTTATTGATTATATTAATTTTTTTACAGTGTATTTTTATTAACTACATGCATTATTTTTTTCTTTTTTTGCTTTTTTGAATTATTTCATTACCTTATTTTTAATTATTTATTTTACTTTCACTCTTCATATGTTTGTTGTATTTTATTTGATCTTAGTTTTAATTTCATAGTTAACTTTCAATTATATAAAATTCAATCATTTCTTTTAAAACATGCTTAAATATATTATCTATTATATACGATCATTAGGATAAACAAACAAATATAAATTAAATATATAATTTAATTTTAATTTAAACTAAAAACTAAATGAATTGTCAGAAAAATAGTAACCAATTTTGTTTTTAATTTTTTTATAATTTATTCCATTGTAAAAATTTCTCAATAACCACTAACATCGCCGATAACAAAATTATAAATCTCAATAAAATAAAATGAAATATATAAAATAAATAACATATATATAATTTTAAAGTTATTAATTATAGATTATGATGGACAATTTTTTTAAAAAAAATCCTCAAGGATCAAAATGTAATTTTTTGATATTTTTATTTTTTTCTAAAATTTTTTAAACTTATCAATATTTAAGTTGTCTATACATCACTTCTCAAAATATTATGATTTCACAAGTTATAATATGTGGAATAAATCATCTTTATAAACCATTTGCAAACCAATTTTACGTATATCCTCCAAAGTAAAAAAGGCTACGTGCATGTCTCAATTTACATATCTATGTAAATCAAATTTATGGAGTTTAAATTATGTATTTTCATAGTAAATCGAATCTATAAGATTCAAATTACTTGGATGCTATCTATACTACTAAATCGAATGAAGGAGATTCTATTTATAATGAGCTGGTTGCTACTAAATGAGTATAAATCGAACCTTATTGCTTCGATTTAGCATGAACCATATAAATCAAAATTTATATTTAGTAGGGGATGACATAATTCAAATTTTTTGAATTCAATTTACTTTCGAATCACAATGTCAAGTATTTCGAATCTTATAGATTCGATTTACTACTTATTACCCTAATTCGAATTCATTAAATTCGATTTATATAGAAATATAAAAGAAGATAATTAGGTAATGTTTTTGGGTTTAGGGGATTTAGATAATTTTGGGGTGGCTCTAGTTTATCAACGTAAATTAACCTGATATGTGATATTAGTTATTGTTATATATATGAAAAATGTGTATGTGAGAAAACAAAATACTAGAAAAGAAAATAGATAGAAAAATTAATTTTTCATTAAAAATACAGAGTTATTATTTGAAATATAATTTATATATAATATATAAAACCATTAATATAATTTTTGACTATTATAATTTTTTCTCTTCTTACTTTTCCTTCCATTCAAGCAAAAGAAATTTTTTCCTCTATTTTCTTTTTATTCATTTTTTAAATCTAAACAGCACACAAAAAAATACTTTTCTTTCCTCTTATTTTTTATCTTATATCCAAACAATAGTTTAGTGTTTATCCATTTATCTTTTATTAATATTGTTATAACAAGGATACATGTAACTTTATAAAAATGATATAACCTAAACTTTGATTATCTAAGAATTTATTAAGTGGCTAGAATAGCTCCACGTCATGAATCAATGAATGCTAGCAATAAGGATGATTACAAAACAGCCAAAACGGGTATTTGCAGGGATTACTCGTGTTTTGGAGCTAGACGGAGACTCCTGAAATCCTCACGACCTGCCATGCGAAAATGGATGGGAACTAGGGGTGGCAAACGGGTCAAAATCTGTTGGGCTGGTCCACATAACCTGCCAAAAAAGACGGGTTTGGCTGGAAATTTGAGACCGCCAAACTTAAAAAGCCCACCTACCCCGCACCTCCTAATTCATGGGCTTTGACGGGAGGGGCAGGGCCGGGCAGGCTTTCCCGCTTGGGCAAGTTTTTATTTTGTCATGGTCATTTTTTTATAAATTTCTATGATGTTATTGATCTATAAGAGGATGAAGATGATAATTGAAGATGTTCTAAGTTATATTTTGGATTATATTTTATGTTTGATTGATTATAAACTTGAAGATGTTTAATTATATATTTTGGACAATATTTATTTTATTTTGGACAATGTTAATTTTATTATTTTATTTTAAAAAAGTTAGTTTATAATTATGTTTATTACATATTTATAATTATAAAGACTTTAATGTGTGTGAATTTAAAAATTATAATTTTTTTATGCTTTTAAAAATAAAAAATTTATTAAAATTGTTGTAAAATTATATATTATTTAATATTTAATGGCTTATAAAAAAAAGATAGCCCACCAATCCGCTAGCCTACTATTAGGCGGAGCGGGGGAGAAATTCAGGATCGCCTTACTAGACGGGGCGGGGCGGACCAGCCCACCAGATGGGGGCTTTTGTTGAGATAAGGCGAACTTCTCCGTTTGCCACTCCTAATGGGACACAGATATAAGTACCTGCCCCATGAAACCTATTAAATATACGCAAATATAAAAATTATTAATTTATCCTAATTTATATAACATAAATCTATTTCTTGAATTTAGTAACCCTAATTTCTATCTCCAATTCAAATTCTTCTTTTTTCTTCCAGATTCATTCTCAGCCTCGATCCTCTCTCTCTAACTCACTTTCTCTACCTCTCAAGTTCATCACTACGTCACTCAGTATCATCCCAAAAATGTTATGTTATATTATTATGTTGAAATATATTTTTATATTTTCTCCTTTTGAAATGTTATTTTTCATAACGAATATGTTATAAATTGTGTTGAATTATATTGAATTGATTATTTTATGGTTATTATATGGTGAATTCTATGATGCCTATGGTATGGTGCCTAACTTTTGCTTATAGAGAAATTTTTGAGAGCATATAATAAAAAGGTAATAACAAAATGTCTTACTAAATCTATTTATTTATTAAAATTTATTACTATCACTTAAAAAAATTTACAAATTCTAGGAACTAATAGATGAATTCTTATTGTACATTAATAGTTTGAGAATATTAAAATTATAATAAAAATTCGTATAATTTTATTCTCTTGACAAACAATTTTATAATTACACTAATCATATAATTTTATATATAAACATTGATACAGTGTTTTTTCATGTATATATTTTGCAGGTATCAAAGGATAGCATTGAATTATTATTCAGTAGATTTAAATTATTTATTGTTTATTACAAAACTTTCTGCATTAGGATTCTCTATTAATTTGTTCTTCATTTTGAGCTGATTTTGATATTTTCTTACTTCACAGAAAACCAACATATAAAACTTTATTGGTAGATTTAAGTATTACTAGATTATTT
>NC_029780.3:80928874-80929975 GCF_000817695.3 Arachis duranensis | reverse complement strand
TATTATAGTTAGATGATAGACTTTGTGAATTAATTATTTTTTTATTGTGTCAAAATAAGATACTATTGTAGTATTAAAATTGTATGGTTTTTTTATATTAGTTATTTTTAGAAGTTGAGACTTGATTCTTCATAAAATGTTAGTGAAGATATGTATTTCAAATTTTAATTTTAAGTTTTTAACTATTTTATATTTTATATTTACGTGAGACCGATTTTATCGGTTTAACCAGTGATTTATAGGTTGAACCAATAAATCAGTGAACCAGTAGTTTGACTGGTTCGATCACTGGTTCGGTTCTAACAACTATGTTTCAATCTAATTTCAAAAATTCCGATTTACTCAATTTAGTCTCCCAACTTAATAGTTATGATTCACATTGGTTCCTAATCTTATTTTTGTCACTGTCTCACAAAATCGTTAACGACATGCTGAGATGGACTAACAACCGCTACATTATATATTCTAGCGACTATTTGATGTGACAATTGAAATTTTTTTTACCTTATTTTTTTTCAATTAAACACTTAAAACCTTAATATGAGTCACGGATACCTAAGTTAAAAAATCAAACTAAGTAAATTGAAACTTTAAAAATCAGATTAAAACTCGAATATAACATCAAAGCAGAACTTTAACTTATGTAGTGATTAATTTAAATGAGAATTAAATAAATCAAAATTCAACATAATTTTTATCAGTGTTTTCAAATTCGAAATTTCTATACCAAAATTAACTTAGATTTTTTCTTGAAATTCAAAATTTAATGAAATAGTGACTTTAATTATCTTAACCAATGTCCTAATTAATTATTTTTATGTCTTAAAAAAACTGTATATGAGAAGAAAATAATTAATTTGTCAACTTTAATAAATAGTTATTTTATTAAAATGAAAGAAACTATTTTTTTTATTTTTTAAGAACTAATTAATATTATATATATTTTGTTACACTATATTTAGTTATAAAAATTTTATTTATTTCTAATGCTTATATTAAAAATAAAAAGAAAATTTAAATTAGTGAATCTTAATCTATAATATAATAATAATATAGTAATTATTTTATATATTGTACGAAAATAAATTAATTATTTTTTTA
>NC_029780.3:80928209-80928553 GCF_000817695.3 Arachis duranensis | reverse complement strand
TGTAAACATTAATCAAGATTATTTTAGTTGAAATATATGTTAATTATACTATGAAAAATAGATTCAGTAATACTTTAACTAATGAGTCTATTATATTACAGTCATTACAAGCTCCTGATAAAAATATCACACAGTGACCTTAAACCTATATCTCATCATATACATACTCATAATACATATAATACATAAATAAAAGCTTGTAAACTTTTTTTTGGATACATATGTAGGAGCTTTTTATGATGGTGAAAGAATATTTTGGTCTTTAAAAAGAGCAGGATGCATAATAAAATAGATAATTATTATTGGATTCTCTTATAAATATAAATTTTTATAAAAAAAAAAAA
>NC_029780.3:80905077-80928160 GCF_000817695.3 Arachis duranensis | reverse complement strand
ATCCAGCCACGATTGCACTTTATGATTGTGCTTCAACTGTTGGCAAAATTTTTTTCATCACAACTTCTTTGACTTTTCCAATTTCCAAAGAGAAAAATGATAACACCTTGAGGAAACGATATCTTCAATTTCTCTACTGCCTGTGTAGACCCCGACTCCTTATTCGCCGAGGATTTTTTACTTAAATAAATTTTATAGAACCCAAATTTATTGAATTTTCTTGAAATGAGATCTGCAACGTGATTACCCTCTTCTTATTATTATATAAATCGTCTAAGATTGTGTAAGATTAAATAAAACATAAACTATTTCAGTCTGGAACAATTAATGCATGATCTGGTAAGAAAAACAAAGGATAAATCGTGGTAGGGTCCCTAAAGTTAAAAGGAGAACATAAATCATTTCAGGCTGGTAGGTTTAATATGTTGTTGGGTTAAACCTCGTTAGGCTGCTACGATTTACACACAAAGAAGACCCTACTCACCCTAGCGCGATTCACGTGTTACTTGTAACACAAACTTGGCTGGGACGATTTATGCTTGCAATGTTGTTGAATTGATTGCATGGCAAAATTAACTACGTTAATATGTTGGATCATATAGTGTGTTGGATCTTATAGTATATGCTTAGTATGCAATTTATTAGAATAATTTTGAATGAAGATGTTGTGGGATGGTGGGTTTAATGATTTAGGGTGTACGAAGTTTAGCATAAAACGGTAGAAATCAAACTTTTTAATAGTTTAGTTAACACTCTTATTATAGAATGATAGTTGTATAATAGGATACTTTTATTTATAATATTTTAATTTAAATTATATCTATTAAAATTTTAACTTAAAAAATAAAAATATACTTTTTATGATTTCAATTATTGATTTCATTGAGAAGATTAAATTAAATTAAAAAAAATACTAACAAATTATAATAAAAGAGTACTAAATTTTAATACATAAATTTAAGTTTTTTCTTTAAAAAATTGTCAAAAGGTGTTAAGAAATATTAATTTTGCATAATATAAATTTATATTGTTTTAAATAACATAAATTTAAGTTTTTTATGAAATTTTTAGTATTCGTTGTTTATATAATTTTTTTAATTATTTTTATTAATGCATATTTTTTACAGAATTTCTTTTGTCATTTTTTATTTGACTTCATATAAATTTTAATTATTTATTTATAATTTTAATTATTAATTCTATTAAAAAAACTAAACTAAATAAGAAAATACTAATAAATTATAATAAAAAGAGTACTAAATTTTAATATATAAATTTAAGTTTTTTTAAAAAAATATCAAAAAGTGTTAAAAAATATAATTTTGCATAATATAAATGTATGTGGTTTTGAGTAACATAAATAAATTATAAAAATTATATTTTAATTTTTTAAGTTAAAATTTAAATAGATATAATTTAAATTAAAATATTATAAATAAAAATATCCTATTATACATAAATCGTGGCAGGGTGAGTAAGGTCTCCTTTGTATGTAAATCGTGGCAGCCCAATGAGGTTTAGGCCAACAACATGTTAAACCTACTAGGATTTATGTTCTCCTTTTAACTCTAGGGATCCTGGCACGATTTACCTTTTGTTTCTCTTATCAGATCATGCATTAATCGTTCCAGGCTGAAATGGTTTACGTTTTATTTAATCTTACACAGTTTAGGACGATTTATATAATGATAAAAAGAAAATAATTACGTTGCATATTTCATGTTAGGGGAATTCAATAAATTTGAGTTCTATCAAATTTATTTAAGTAAAAAACCCTATTCGCTGACGAATTATTTTTTTTGAGTCGGCTAACAATTTTTTCTTTTCTTTTGTTATTTACTCTTTTTTCAACGCCACCTTCTCTTTCTCTTTCTTCTATCCCAGGTGGAAAGCTAACAAGTTAAAATGTCAACATATAATTATCTGTAACTTTTAATTTAAAATTAAAATTTTTTTCTCAGATCTCATAGATTCTTTTTTTTAAATTCTTCAATAATAATAATCTAATTTTATTAAATAATTTTTAAAAATTATTAAAAAGAAAGGGAGGAGAAGAGGAAGAGGGGGATGGGGAGAGCACAAATATGCTGTAACATATAACACATAATACAACACATGCATATATGCATATTTAAATTTATTTATTTTTCATAGCATAAGGTTTGATTGGTGTCCACCATTGTTGGTGAGCACATGAGAGAGAGCCATGGAAAAGGAAAAAAGTAAGTTCAGAACGTGAGGAAGGATTACTAGTGAAGCATTTCGAATTGGGATATAATTTTAATTTGATATTTTCATAAACCATTAAAGCAAATTATAATAGTTGGGTAAGGAATGAATAACAACCACACAAATAGAATATTTTACGTTGATCTTTTAAGCTCCTCAAATGACTATTTCCACCATAGACAATTCCTAACATATGTATTATGTACATGAATACGAAAAAAGTGGCACGAATGGATGAATAGAAAAGATTTTAAATGAATTTTAACTTCAAGCTATACAATTTATAAAATAAATATAAATATATATAGAAAATGAATCTTAAGGTCAGGCCTGAAGAAAGACTACCAAAGTGAATTTCAGGTTAGAACAACTCAAATAAAATAAAAACCTGTTTCTCAAGTTAAAACATATACAAGGAAATACATGTTTTAATAGTGACAGAAAATACTTAGATTCGCGAGATGTGACTTCGAATATCTATTAATTAATCTATCTATCTATCTCTCTATATATAATAGGAGAGCAGTACATAGTTTATTATTCGACAACTGTCCAATCTCCATAATCGACACGTGGCACAGCAGAAAAGATAGGGTCATCAAAGTAAATAAACATTGTTTAGCTGTCAAATTTAAAACTGTGTGTATATATAAATAGTGTGACAAAACCCTAAATTGAACATTTGTTAGCGGCCATCATATTTCAAAATTCAAAATCCATTCTCTTCCCTCATCAGATCTCTCTCCATCTGTCTCTCTGCCTGCCGGTACCGAAGCTGTTCATCGTCACCGGAGCAAACACAGAAACTGCCCGTGATGCAAATAGAGGAACCATCGGTAGACTTTTCCTCTATTCGCGGAAACTGAAGCTCGATCCCTTTGCAGCTACTCAGCATAGATGGCTGTTGTTGGCGGTGTTGCAATCTTGTAGAGGTAATTTATTTTTTTTTAGAGTTAGAATAGTTACACAAATCGTTGTGTTTATGCAAAATCAATGAAACTGAAAAGGTGTTTCTTTGGCACGGTTAATGAACTCAGAATGAATCTCTATGTAATGTTCAGATATGGCATCGGAGCACATCTTGAAGGAACTCAAATATTTGTATAAGGACCCTCCTACGATCGGTGAAGAAGTTCAAGAAGGTAATATTTGATTTGCTTTTATTGATTAATTGGTAGATTTGGGGTTTAGGGTTGATACGGTGTTGCTACTGTCAGCGAAGAGGCACCAGCTCAGCAGCAAGATAGTGATGCTGGAAAGCTAATCAAAGGATATTCACTGTCCGAGAAAAAAAAAGAGAAGAATGGCGATAGAGATCTTGCCGTTAAAGGTGCTATCGACTGTGAGGCAGAGGTAATTTTTATTTATTTCAAAACAAAAATACTGTATGTATTTATTTTTCTAATCTCCTTCTGTTTTGGCTAAAGGTTGGGGTTGGATTTACAGAGCAGAAAATGAGGTTTGATGGTTAATGACAATTCCTACGAGGCCGTGATAGGCAGCTTTAAGTTTGGTTAAATTTTGTTTTTGGATTGGTATTTGATATGAATTGGTTTTAGGTTTTGGTGGATGGTTTGGTTTGAATCATATATGTGTTTTGTTGATGTGGTAGATTT
This sequence comes from Arachis duranensis, assembly GCF_000817695.3. Lineage (NCBI taxonomy): Eukaryota > Viridiplantae > Streptophyta > Magnoliopsida > Fabales > Fabaceae > Arachis > Arachis duranensis. Next base: position 80,924,315 of record NC_029780.3, on the reverse strand, counting down.
TAGATTCAATGTTATTTTTGGTTGTTGTTTGATTGGAAAAATAACAAAGTGATGCTGAAAGATACATCTACGTGGCAGATGGCAATATAGTTGCAGTCGAAGCTATAGGAACCTTTAGATTATGTTCCACGAGTGGATTTTACTTGGATTTATTAGAGACATTTTATGTACCGTCATTTAGACGAAATTTGGTTTCTGTTTCACGTTTGGACAAATCAGGTTATTTTTGTTCATTCGGAGACAATAAAGTCAGTCTCTTTTATAATTCGAATAATATTTGCTCTGGTCATTTGATGGATAATCTATATAGGCTTAACTTAAATTCCTATAATAATGAAATATTGCAAACGGGTACAAAAAAAAACTGAATGAGAATTCGGCATCATTATGGCACAAACGCCTAGGCCACATCTCTAAATAGAGAATTCAGAGGCTCATGTCGGATGGAATTCTTGGACCCCTAAATTTGGCGAACTTTGAAGTCTGTATTGAGTGCATAAAGGGAAAAACAACAAACGAAAGGAAATTAGGTGCCGAGAGAGTTAAAGATGTCTTAGAATTGATACATACCGATATATGTGGCCCATTCCCTACTGTCTCTTGGAATGGACAACGGTACTTTATTACGTTCATAGATGATTACTCTCGTTGTGTGTATCTATATTTAATTCATGAAAAGTCTCAAGCCTTGGATGTTTTCAAGTCTTTCAAAGCTGAAGTTGAACTTCAACTTGGAAAGAAAATTAAAGCTGTCAAAATCTTATCGTGGTGGTGAATACTACGAAAGATATGACGGTTCAGGTGAGCAACGTCCTGGGCCTTTTGCTCTTTTCCTAGAGGAGTGTGGTATTGTTCCGCAATACACTATGCCAGGCAAACCTAGCATACATGGTGTTGCAGAGCGAAGGAACCGAACTCTTAAGAATATGGTGAGAAGTATGATTAGTCATTCTCCTTTTTCTGAATCACTCTGGGGAGAAGCCTTAAAGACCACAGTGTACATCCTTATTAGGGTGCCAAGCAAAGCAGTTAACAAAACTCCATATGAAATTTGGACTGGGAAAAGACCCAGTATAAAGCATTTGCATATTTGGGGATTTCCAATTGAGGCGCAGCCTTATAGGCCGCATGAAAGAAAATTGGACTCAAGGACAATTAGTTGCTATTTTGTTGGTTACACTGAGCATTCACGGGGGTACAAGTTTTACAATCCTACATTAAGGTCTAATTTTGAAACGGAAAATGCGAGATTTCTTGAGGATGTTGAGTTTGGGGGGAAGGAAATGTTAGGAATGTTGCTTTTGATGAGGATTCTGTAATTGACAATGATCAGGTCTTTGTACCTATTATTGTTCAAGACACAGTTATAGTACAAGAGCACAATGAGAATCCTACTGTAGATCCAGTTACAGTATAAGAGAACAATGAGAATATCGTTGTTGCTCAAGATACTGCTACAGCACAGAAAAATAATAAGAATCCTCATCAATCCCAATCCATACAGCAACCTCAACAACCTCAAGAAGTGTCATTAAGGAGATCCAATAGAGAAAAGAGAAAATTCATCTATGATCTCAAACAAGCTTCCCGTTAATGGTATCACAAGTTTCATCAAGTTATTACCTCATATGATTTTGAAGTAAATATTATAGATAAATGTGTATACCGCAAGTTCAGTGGGAGTAAATATATCTTTTTGGTCTTACATGTTGATGACGTTCTACTTGCCAGTAACGATATAGGCTTGTTACATGAAACTAAGAAATTTCTATCGAACAAATTCGAAATAAAAGATTTTGGTGATGTCTCTTTTGTATTAGGAATCGACATACTGAGAGATCGCTCTCAAGGTACTCTTGGATGATCACAAAAGAACTATATCGAAAAGATTTTAAGTAGACATGGCATGGAAAGATGTAGACTAATGGACACACCCGTAACTAAAGGAGACAAGTTCAGTCTCAAGCAATGCCCTAAAAATGATATTGAGAGGACATCAATGCATGATAAACCTTATGCATCAGCACTAGGGAGCTTAATGTATGCTCAAGTCTGCACAAGTCCCGATATATCATTTATAGTGGGAATGTTGGGTAAATACTTGAGCAATCCAGGCATGAATTATTGGATAGCTATTAAACGCGTAATGCGTTATCTAAAGAGAACAAAGGATTACATGCTTGCTTATCGGAGATCAGAAAATTTTGGAGATCATTAGGTACTCTGATTCCGATTTCATGGCATATGGTTGCGAAACCTTGTCATTAAGCTTCATATAGTAGATGACATTGAAAGGTCATTAAAGATATTTTGTGACAATAAGTCAGCAGTATTATACTTCAACAACAATAAGAGCTTGACAAAATCGAAGCATACAGACATCAAGTTCTTAGTTGTCAAGGAGAAAGTTTAAGAAAAATAAGATTTCCATAGAACATATAGGAACAGAGTATATGCTAGCAGACTCAATAACCAAGGGATTGACCCCTAAAGTCTTTCATGAGCACACTACTCGGATGGGTGTCAATATTAGTGATGCCTTGGTTTAGTGGGAGTTTATTTTATGCTATATGTCCTATGACAAGTATTGAGTTATTTTTCTGCAGAATTAAGTTGATGGTTTATTTCATATTATATGAAATGTTCATTTTGCAATATTTGTATTGTGTTTGATCTCAATAAAGTTGGACCATCTGGAAATAGACATGCATGAGATCACTTGGTATGTAATTTCCATATTACTCATCCAAATTTGATCTATGTCGTTGAGTATATTAGGATGGTGATTGGCGTGGTTTAGTCACGGCATTTAATGTGTTAAAAGTTGCGGTAGTTCCATATCTAATGTATGAGACGGACCAGATTGTTAAAGTAATGAGAGAAATAGCATTCAGATGCGCGCATAAAGTTTATAAAATGTGATTATGTCAAGAAAGAATATATGTATAGCCCAAGTGGGAGATTGTTCGGAAATTATTTAATTTTCTAACTTATTTGTGGGTAATACATATATCAATTATAATCACAAATGATGCTATTTCAAATTAAATGACCTATATAATGATGATCTCATTTATTGTTATAAATGCTAATTGAATAAGTCATTATTACTTTTGATTTGGAATTAAATGAGAATAAAACCGGATATTATCTTTTGTTCTTTAGATAATTATCTTTTTGGATTTTAGATATATTATCTTTTGGACTTTAGATACTATTTTATTTGGGCTTAAGGGTTTAATGGGTGCCATGCTCAAATATAAATAGACCTTCAGGGTTTCGGTCCCCAATATACCAAAGCCGCCTTTATTGCTCTTTCCCCATCAAAAGAGTTACGGTTCAGCCGCCTAGGAATACAGAAGGCTTTGGTTGAGGAAGATCGAAAGAACCACAAGATCCAAATTCTTCCATCAATTTCTAAGTCTTATGAATTCAGGTACGCTTCCGCATTGTGTTGTATTTTTGGTGATTCAATATGGATGATCTGAATTATTGAAATTAATTTATTTCAACACCTATATATTTAACAGAAAAGGTCTGTTCAGCCAAAATTTGAACTAGACTAATATTTTATTTTTGTTGCAGGCAGTGCTTCCATAGCAACGCTAAGGGCTTCATTAAGGTATCTCTGTCCCTAAACTTATCTTGAGTAAATTTATTTATAACAATAGAGTGGACTTGGAATTATTGACTGCAAGGGATTTCTGATGACCACTGATTTTTCTCCACCTTTTCTCTCAATCTCTCCTCTCTTACACCAGGATCTCCTCTTGCGTTTTCATCAAAGTAGAGAAGAAAAAAACATGACAGTGAAAAGGGAAAGCACGACGGAAGAAGGAGAAGAGGGAGACGACGACCACGCTGAGAGAAACGATGTATTCCAAAAATTTAGAAGTTCTTGGATTAAACAAACTTATTCAATTTTACATATAAGAAGATAGGAAAAATCATTGTTCATTGCCTCCGACCAAATCCTAGCATCAATCAAGCAAATGGGAAAGACTATATGACGAAGTGAGTAATAAATTTATAAACGACAAACTGGAAATTTAGTCTTTACTTCAGTGATATTTCAACCTAAATTTTTTTGGTGGTGAATGACATAAATTTTACCCTTTTATAATAGTTTATTTATCTAATTTTTTAAATTTAGTTAAAATATGTTTTAAAGGTTACCACTTTAAAAAATTATTAATTGAATTAAACATCAAATATAACAAAAGAGATTAATCATTTAATTTCTCTGTATACTAAGTAAATTAATTCTTTCAATAAATATATATTAATTTTCTTATATTCAAACTATACACAATACAATAATAAATTAAACACATGACCCACGCTTAGCGCAGATTATATGCTAGGAGTCTAATAATATAAATAAGTGTTACTTAGTTAATATTTATGATTTGTCTGATGCGAATATAAATTATTTTTATTAAAATTTTATTTTTTTGGATTGTATAACAATAATAGTGTAATAATATTTATTTAAAAATATAAATATAATAACTTTTATATTTAAGTAAAATCTACTAATATGAATTAGAAAAATAATAAGATTATTTTAGTTTTTATAAACAGAAAATAAAATAATTTTATACATTGTACAATAAATTTTTACTACAAAACTTTTTTTAAATTAAAAATAATAATTTTAAATGTTAATAAATAAATATAAACAAATATTTAAAATAGATCAGTATTTGACCCGAACATAGTTCGAATTTTACACTAATTGCTAGAATAATTGTGACTTGAAAAATTAGAAGTAAGGAACCATGGGTGAGAATTTGGCCGTTCTTAGTAGGACTCTGAAATCAAATAACAAATACATATCGAGATGCGAATCCTAAACATCCTAAGTCCCAACTTAACTCTCAAACCTAAGAATTACGATCTAAACCTTTACATTTTTATTTCCTCACTTATCACTTGATCCTGCGTCTGAATATTCATGAAAGTCTAATAATAATTTTTTCTTATACCTCTTTATCTGTTGATAACTTGTAAGCATATTTCAATTAAGATAAACAACACTCTCACACATCCCAATTATCTATTACTAGAGGACTTAGCTAGAATCTCAACCCAAAGCTACTCTTTTGTGACTTCAATCATTTTTTTCTCTAATGTTTGACCTATTTTTTATTACAATTCTTTTTTTTACGCTCAATCCAAATCTAACTTTTTAACCTTTTTCACTTATAATTAATTTTCTTTGTCACAGTATCAAATAGATTTAAACCGGTCAAATTTTTACTGTGCGTTTTTACACAAAAAATTATGTTTTCCGACTTAAAAAAATCTTCTGAGTCTAAATATCATCGTTAAATCTTTAAATTATGATTGTTAAGTTTTTCAACTCTTATTATTTATATTTAATTAATTACTTATTTTGTTATGATTTTAACCGAATTTTATATCATACCTACCTAATTTAAAATTTTATCCCCAAAATTTAGTTACCTGTAAATAGTTGCGAGTAGTCCTTCTTCATGTCTGTTTTTAATTTTCAAGTATGTTCTTCGACACCTGATCGACTCCAAGCCACCTTAACAAATTAAACTTCTTTTTCATGGAGCTTTTTAACACTCAATCGGAACAATTTGAAAAGTCAAATTCTCTCTTAATTAAATTGATTCGAGCTCCAATACATGAGTCATGTTCGGAGTATACTTCTGAAACTGTGAAACGTAAAACACGTCATACAAGTTTAAAAAATTTGATGGCAAAACCACTTGATACATATAACAAAAATAATATATTTAAAATTAATTATATTTAATTAAATTTAATTTTAAATTAGAACTCTACTCAAACCCTAATTTCACTAACCCTAACCCCTATTACTCAACTCACACACACGTAGCCCCCAGCTGTTTACCCCTCAGTGAGTCACATTCACTTTCTCGATGTCACTCACTCATCACCGCTATTTCCCTTTCCCTTTTACCCACACCCACACAAGACACGCACATATACTAATAGTGGAAAGAAGAAAGAAAGAGAGGGGAAGTCTGAGAAAAGGAAAACAGAGGAAGAGAGCTATCGAAAGAGGAGGAGGAAGGAGGGGGAAGCTGCTGCTATGCCGTCGCGTCCAGCTCGCCATCGCCCATCACCGCACCACGTCACAATCGAGAGGAGAAACGCGAGCCCGTGGCCGAGGAGAGAAGCCCACTGCTACGACGCCGGAGATGCGAGTCAGGGCCGAGAAGGGGGAGGACACCGCTGAGGAAAGGAGCCCGACGCCATCGCCAAGGCTCTAGCGCTGCCGCTGCTACTACAGCTGCCCTCATCTGTTGCATGTGCGAAAGGAGAGAGGGGACTTGAGAACAAGGAAAGCAGTTGTGTGAGGCTTGTGCCAAGAGACAAAGGGCTGTTCAGCCGCCACCGCTGTTGCCATAGTCACCGTTGCGGTTTCAATAAGAAAAGGGATGCCGTCGAAGTACCTATGATATGGTCTAGATCCCTTCCTCTAATTTGCTCTGTTTCCATTCTTGCTCTGCTGCTATTTCATTTGTTACCCTGTTCTCATTTTATTTCATTTCAGCCCCTATAGCTATGATTATTGATAATGTTACTGCTGTTGCTACTGCTGATTCTAAGCCGCTGCTGCTGCGAATTTAGAGTAAGAGGGTTTGTCACGATTAAATTCTGCGGTTTCGACTAACTGAGGTAGGGGATTTATTTTAAAAATAAATGTTTTAAGTTGTGAATGCCAATAAAATTAAATGAGTAACTGCAAATGGCTTATGGTTGCTTTGTGTGAATAATTGTTGGAATTGAATTGAATCATAGCTGTAATTGGTGATTGGTTTAATGATTTAATGTAGTGATTATTGACGATGTTGTGTATTTTAAAGTTATACTTGCTGCTAGTACCTGTTGATGATGATTTTGTGTATGGAATGTTGCTATGGTTGCTGGAAATTCATTTGATGAATCATAACTTGAGATATGTTGTTATAGATGAGATGCTGAAGAATGGAAGTTGTGATAATATGATTACGTTGCACCTATGATATGAAATTGTGATATATTGAATTAAGAGTTCTTGGAAAACTTTGTTTAATCAAAAGAAAGTTAGAATTGTGGTTTTAGAGGAATTTTAGGTTTGAATATAAGGTTTGGTATGAAGGGTTATTAAAATTACTTAGTGCAGATTTCTAATGCTATAAAAGTGTGATTATCTGATATAAAGCATGTAAATTTCTTATATGTATATGGAACTGAGGTTTCGAGCAGGGTTATGACATAATTTAAGTAAATATAGTGATGAGTAATGGGAATGGTTGATTGGTATAAGTTGGAAACCTAGAGGAATAAATTTGGTTAGTGAAAGTTAAGAAGTTTTACTGCAGAAATTTCTAAACAGTTTGGACAGCAACTTAAAATAAACACTGGGAGCAATCCGAACATGATTTTCAAACAAACCCATTTTTTTAATCAAATTTCAATGAGTTAAGATTACTCCATAAAAATTTCAGGGAATTTGGCCAAGTGGTTTGGAAGATATGAATTTTTGAAGTTTATTGGTTGCTGTAGAATTTTTTGGTTTTTCTGGTTCTGCAAACTAAATTCTAGCTGCTATAACTTTCGATTTATTTGAAATTTTGAGTTGCTTCCAAATAAATTTTAAATATTTATCAGTATATTTTAAGTGAATACAAATTTCATATCCATTGCTATTTTGTAGAATTAGTTATGTCTCTTGGAAGCTGAGTTGTTCGCAAAAAATTAAGAACCAATTACTAAAAAACAGGGCAGCACTTCCAATCGACATTTAACTAACTAAACAAAGTGCTATGAATCTGAAACTTGCTTTTCCTAAAACTTAAAAGTGTATCCTCACCAAAATCAAGAAGTAACAAATTAGAACTGAATTTATTATAGATTTTTCAAAAATAGAGCTGCCTGCTATATTTTTCTAAAACCTTCTTAAATGTAGCAGTAGGTTTTATTGAACTTGTTATCAAATTCAATTCTAATCCAAATGCGGTAAAACTTTAATTTAGATCTATAAATTTGGCAGCATATATAAAGATAGTTAATCAAAAGTGTGTAAGTCATTCCTAGGACATATTTAAAGTTAAACGGTGATGCGAAGGTACGCTTAGTTTCATGGTGATGTGGAGGTACATTTAGCTATTTGGTAATTCGGAGGTGTGCTTAGCTGTAAGATGATACGGAGGCATAATGGAAAGGAAAGAAGGTGAGAAATAAAGGATGGAAAAGATACTTAAAGGGAAAGGAAATGAATGAGAAACTAGGAAAGAAAGGGTAATTGATATTGTATGTTCGAATGGGCCTTTGTGCCGAATGCTAATGCGGAAATGCTCGCCTAACTGATAGCCTAAGATTGTTAATGCGGGAATGTCCACCTAACTGATAGCATATTGTATGTTTAATTGGGCCTTTGTGTCAAACTGCTAATGCGAAAGTGTCCGCCTAACGGATAGCCTGAGATTGCTAATGTGGGAATGTTCGCCTAACTGATACCACTGTTCTTTACTGTGATACACATTAAAACATTATAATGATGTCTAATTGACACGGGTAACAGTGATGCCAAGGTGTCTAATTGACATAGTAAATGACTATATTCGGGGTTCACTCCGAGTAACGTCGGGTTGCAGGTATACAACCGACGCATGAGCTCATGGCCTGCGCTAAGAACAGGTATGCATCATATTGTTCGCACATTTACATATGATTGTTTTTGCTTATCTTGTTTTTCTATGATTCTGCTGTTTGTCTTATTGCCATTTATTTGTGTGTTGATCTATTTCTTGTGCTATTAGTTGGTGTATTGAGGTGACTGAGAATTGAGATTTGTTTTAAGTTCGGAAAGTTAAAGAAGGTAATTAATTATATGAAGTAAGTAAAAAGTATTTTCAAAGGTTTAACAAAATAGTTTTATTAAGTAAAGTTAATTATTTGCATGTTAATCATTACTTTTACGGCATTCCCATTTCTTACTGAGAACGTGTACCCCAAAATCTTCCACATTTTCAGTGACACAGGTTCAAAGATTCAGTTTGAAGCTGCGGGCAATTATTAGTCTTATTTGAGTTAAGTTATGTGTTGAGTTGTCTTCATAGAGTTCTCTCGCCTTTACCGATTAGGATTTTATTTTATTCAAAGAGAGAGGTATTTTATTCGAGTTTTATATTGAATTTATTTGTATGGTATTTTTTATTATTAATAATTATGTGATTATTATTACTTGGTGTTCTTTGATGAATGAGTTTGATTAAAATTGAAACACGAAATTGAACTAAAGGTTCAATATTAAATAGTAAATAAGGAAAACAGGTTAGTAACGTCTCACTTTTAGTACGATAATGACGTGCTAAAAGTTAGGGTGTTACAATACACCCCGGAGTCGATCTTCTTCAAGATCTCAAATGGGGCCAATGTATCGAGGATTTAACTTCTTTGTCATAATTGTTCTTCCAATGTATGTCGTGGGAGTAACCCTCAGGAATACACGTTCACCCTATTCAAACTCTAACGGCTTTCTCTGTCGATCTGCATAACTTTTCCGTCGACTTTGCGTAGTGAGGATTCTAGTTCTAATTCTCTTGATTTTTTCCGTCATCTCAGCTATCAATTCGGGACCTAGCACACTTGATTCTCTGATTTCATACCAACATAAGTGATTGGCACTTCTGTCCATACAGTACTTCATAAGGAGCCATCCCTATGCTCGCATGATAACTATTGTTATAGGCAGGCAAACTCTACTTAGGGGTGTGCATGGGCCGGGTGAAACCGGGTTTGATGTGACCCAGACTCAGCCCAAAATATATACTGGGCCTATTTGTTAGACCCGAACCCGACCCTAGACCCGATGAAACCTATACACTTTCGGGCCACGATTATACCGGGTAAAAATCGGGTGAAAACTGGGCCGTTAACATTATATTACCTTGATACCTTCTTGTAAGTTAGTATGTAAAAATATCCAAATTTTCAAGGTTCCAACTATTATTTGACATGGTAAAATTCACTTAGAAAAATATAATAAGAACCAACTTTTCTCTAAAATTAAAGTATAACCATAATTAATACTAATATTGCCTAATAACACCAAATATTTAAATCAATACAAATAACACAAGATTATGCACTAGTCTAAAGTCTTATGCATTTTAAATATAAAACATTAACTTATAGTCTTATATATAATGACTAGTAATACAAAATATTAAGGTTTACAATACTTAAATTTTACATAATAATAGCCATCATCCATCACTAATAACACAAAATATTAATTGTGTATGATGACCGGGCCACCGGGCCGATTTCGGGTGACCCGAGATATGGCCCGGACCGGACCCGAAATAATGACCGGGTCTATTTTTAAGACCCATACCCGGCCCTAGACCCGATGAAATCACACCAAATTAGCCCCAAAAGTGTTCGGGACCGGGTCGGGTCTTCGGGCCGGGCCGGGCCATGCACACCCCTAACTCTACTAATGGCATATACCTATCATAACTTTCGGGTTGATCCAACACACATGTTCTCAACATATCCTCTAAGGTCTGAATTATTTTTTCTGACTGTTCATCTGTTTGTGGATGATAAGTAGTCTCAAATACAATCATGTACCAAATGGCTTCTGAAAGGCTCCCTAAAACTTTGAAATGAATCGAGGATCACAGTCCAATACAATTGTAGTCGGCACACCACATAATCTCACAATCTCTTTAATATACGCTCCTGCTAACTCATTTAAAGGATAATTCATCTAAACAGGTAGAAAATGGGTGGATTTGGTTAGCCGATCCACAATAATCCAAACCGCAAAACCCTCATCGTATCCTTGGTAAACCGGTTACAAAGTTCATAGTGATGCCTTCTAATTTCCATTGCGGAATCTCTAATGATTGTTACATGCCAGATGGCTTTTGATGTTCGATTTTCACTTTATGATACTTCAGGCCACCAAAACATCCTCTTCACGTTATGATACATCTTAGTAACTTCAGATTGAACGGAGAATCCACTCTTATGAGCTTTGGACAATATTTCATTCCGTAGGTTTCCTACACTTGGTACGCGAATTCTTTCCTTGTACCTCTAAATTCCTTCTTGATCCTTCTAAATCTCTTCCTATTTTTCTTGTCCCACAGTCTTTAACATTTTCTTTAACTCTTCACACTCTTGTTGTTCTTTCTGAATATCAGTCTTAAAATCACTCGTGATTTGCACCTGATTCAAACTTACACCTTCGGCCATATCTTCCACGCCTAACCTCAAACTTGCAAACTTACTTAACAATTCCTTTTTCTTGAGCATCATCCATTCCATACTCAAAGACTTTTTACTTAAGGCATTTGCCACCACATTTGTCTTTTCATGGTGATAGTTTAGAACAAAATCATAGTCTTTCAATAACTTCATCCATCTTCTCTGCCTCATATTCAGCTCCTTTTGATCAAAAACATATTTCAAACTCTTGTGATCGGAGAAGACCCTAAACTTTATCCCGTACAGATAATGCCTCCATAATTTTAAAGTAAACACAATAGCCGCTAACTCCAAGTCATGTGTCGAATAATTCACTTCATGCGGTCTCAGTTTTTCTGAGGCATATGCCACCACATTCTGATGTTACATCAATACGCAACCTAAACCCTTTAATGATGCATCGCAATAAACTTCAAATGGTTCATTCGGATCGGGTAGAATAAGTGCCGGTACTAAAGTTAATCTTACTTTCAGGGTTTGAAAACTCTCTTCGCACTCTAGTGTCCGCACAAACGGTACTTCCTTGCGTGCCAAATTTGTCATTGGTAGGGCAATCTATGAAAAATCTTTAATGAACCTCCTATAGTATCCAATTAATTCTAAAAAACTTCTGATCTCAGTTACGGACATCGGCCTCTTCCACTCAGTTTTTACTTCAATCTTAGATGGATCCATTGCAATTCCATCCTTACTAACCACATGACTTAAAAACTTCACTTCTCTTTTTTCGATTTCGCACTTCAAAAGCTTCGCATACAATTTTCTCTCTTTCAAGATTTGCAATACAATTCTCAGGTGTTCTTCATGCTCCTCTTCTGTCTTAGAGTATACTAATGTGTCGTCTATAAATACCACCAGAAATTTATCTAAGAAGCGTCAGAACACCCTATTCATGTAAGTCATGAACACAACAGGGGTGTTCGTTAACCCAAAGAACATCACTACGTACTCATAGTGACCACAGCAAGTTTGAAACACAGTCTTAGGAATGTCAGCCTCTTTCACCCTAATTTGAAGGTAACTTGACCTTAGGTCAATCTTTGAAAACATGTCAGCTCTTTGTAACTGGTCCATCAAGTCATCAACCTGTGGTAAAGGGAATTTATTCTTCACTGTCACCTTATTCAATTGTTGGTAGTCAATGCATAACCTCATGCCACCATCTTTCTTTTTCACCAACAACACAGGTGCTCCCCACGGGGAAACACTTGGTCGAATGAAGTTTTTTCTATCAACTCTTCCAAATGCCTCTTCAACTTTGCCAATTCCAACAATGCCATCTGATAAGGTGCAATTGACATCGGTCCAGCTCCCGACATTAAGTGTATTGCGAATTTGATTTCTCTCTAAGGTAGAAACTCAAGTATATCCTAGGGAAAACTTCAAAAATTCTTGCACAATCGGTATTTGATTTAAGTCTTGCTCATCTCCAAATGAACTTGCAGCCAAAAGGATAAATCCATGGCACTCCGCTCTACTATAATTCACTTTCACCATATTTAAGAAATAACCCCGTGCCACCACTGGTCCTTCTAATTCCTCAGACATAAACCTGATAAAGCGCTCAAAACAATCTAATAACGCCCGATTCATCAATAACCAATCTAAACCTAATAGCAAGCTAAATCAGTCATTGGCAAGCAAATAAAATCATGAACAAAATCTTGGTTCTCCACCATAAAAGATACTCCTTGACATTCTAATCTAGTCACTGCAGTTTTTGAAGCAGAAGTATGCACATGCAAGTCAAAAGATAATGTTGATACCATTAATCTTAATTCAGCAAGCTTGTTAAAATCTATGAATGAATGAGATGCTCCAGTGTCATACAATGCAGTTAATATTTTATCACCAATTTCACATTTACCTCTGATCAAAGTGTCTGATTTAGCTACATCATCCGCCGTTATGGCATACACATGGCCTTGTTGTTAGGCTCTACCAACATTCCGATTGGCCTTCTCAAGGCAGTTCTAAAACATGTGACCAGCTCCTCCATAACTGTAACATAGTCCCAATCCGGTTCTATAGGGAGTGTTTGGGTGATAGCTCCCATACCTCATGCAAGTGAAATCATTATGAGGTTGTCGCCCATATCTCCTTCCTTGATAGTGTTGTTGTTGTTTCCTCGGAAAGTAGCTCAACCACATTGGGGTTGTTGAGCATATCCTCCTCTCTTGAAAATTTGACCCCTCGGAGCAAAAGATCTTGCACCTCCTCATCGGTTGTGGTAACCACTATGGCTAGTACTCGTATTCATATTCTTCCTAAAGCAATCCTCCACCACACTGCTCATGTTCACTAACTCCACAAAGCTCTTAACCTCAAGAGGTTCCACAACTCGCATGATGTCGTTTCTCAAACCATCCTGGTACTTCATACACTTCCACTCCTCATATCCTTAAGGAGCACCCTGACAAACCCTTGAAAAATGACACAACTCCTCGAATTTGCTTGTATAAGCAGCCACAGTCATTAATCCTTGCCTCAGTTGAAGCAGCTCCAACTCCTTAACTTGTCTTACTGAATTCGAAAAATACTTCTTGTAGAATTCTTTTATGAACACCTCCTTAGTGATCGTCTCATTTCCATTTTATTGCTGCAGAAGATGATAAGTTTCTTGCCACTAGTGCTATGCTTCTCCAGCCAGCTGATAAGCAGCAAGTACCTCCAATTGACCCTCAGGTACATGCTACGCTTGTAGTGCTCTCTCTATCGCTCTAAACCATTTATCGGCTTCCATCAATTAGTTGGTCCTCTAAAAATAAGGGATTGACCTTCAAAAAGGTTGCCAATATCATCGGACCTCCTTCAGCTGAGCTTCCTTAATGAGCGGATAATTTATATGCTTTTTGGCATTGTTTTTACATAGTTTTTAATAGATTTTAGTTACTTTTTAGTATATTTTTATTAGTTTTTATGCAAAAATCACATTTCTGGACTTTACTATGAGTTTGTGTGTTTTTCTGTGATTTTAGATATTTTCTGGCTGAAATTGAGGGACTTGAGCAAAAATCTGATTTAGAGGCTGAGAAAGGACTGAAGATGCTGTCGGATTCTGACTTCCCTGCACTCAAAGTATATTTTCTGGAGCTACAGAAGCCCAATTGGTGCGCTCTCAATTGCGTTAAAAAGTAGACATCTTGGGCTTTTCAGCAATGTATAATAATCTATACTTTGCACGAGATTTAATGGCCCAAATTGGCGTCCAAACGCCCACCAGAGACCCCTTTTTTGGCGTCAAATGCCAGAACTGGCACCAAAGCTGGAGTTAGATGCCCAAATTGGCACCAAAACTGGTGTTTAAACTCCAAGAAGAGCCTATGCACGTGAAAGCTTCAATATCAGCCCAAACACACACCAAGTGGGCCCCGGAAGTGGATTTCTGCACTATCTTTGGATCACTTTTGATCTCTTGATCACGTTTTGGAGGCTGGCCATTCGGCCTTGCCTGGACCTTCATCACTTATGTATTTTCAACGGTGGAGTTTCTACACCTCATAGATTAAGGTGTGGAACTCTGCTGTTCCTCATGAATTAAAGCAAAGTACTATTGTTTTTCTATTCAATTCACACTTATTCTTGTTCTAAGATATTCACTCGTACTTCAACCTGATGGATGTTATGATCTGTAACACTCATCATCATCCTCTCTTATGAACGCGTGCCTGACAACCACCTCCATTCTATTTGCAAGAGCTTGAGTGAGTATCTCTTGGCCTCCTGGTTCACCACGCATGGTTGCGTCTCCTGACAACAGAGCCTTCAATTCCGTGAGATCAGAGTCTTTGTGGTATAAGCTAGAATCAACTGGCAGCATTCTTGAGATTCAGAATGTCTAAACCTTGTATATGGTATTCCCAGTAGGATCTGGGATGGGATGACTGTGACGAGCTTCAAACTCGTGATTATTGGGCGCAGTGACAGTGTGCAACAGGATCAATGGATCTTATTCCGACGCGATCAAGAACCGATAGCTGATTAGCCATGCGGGAAACCGTTACGGATATGTTTTCACTTAGAGGACAGATGGTAGTCATTGACAACGGTGATCCACCAACATACAACTTGCCATGGAAGGGAGTACACATGATTTGATGAGGACAATAGGAAAGCAGAGGCTCAGAGAAAACAAAGCATCTCCATACGCTTATCTGAAATTTTCACCAATGAATTGCATAAGTATCTCTATCTTATTTTATGTTTTATTTCTCTTTTAATTATCAAAACCTCATAACCATTTAAATTCGCCTGACTGAGATTTACAAGATGACCATAGCCTGCTTCAAGCCGACAATCTCCGTGGGATCGACCCTTACTCACGTAAGGTATTACTTGGACGACCCAGTGCACTTGCTGGTCAGTTGCGCAGAGTTGTAAGAAAAGTGTGAACTCACGATTTCGTGTACCAAGTTTTTGGGACCGTTGCCGGAGATTTTTCGAGTTTGGACAACTGACGGTTCATCTTGTTGCTTAGATTAGGTAATTTTCTTCTTGTTCTATTTTCAAAAATTTATCAAAAAAATATTTCAAAATTTTTTTTAATAAAATCATAAAAACCAAAAAATTTTTTGTGTTTCTCATTTGAGTCTAGAGTCAAATTTTAAGTTTGGTTTCAATTGCATGTTTTTATTTTTCTAGCATTTTTCGAAAACTCATGCATATGTTCTTCTTGATCTTCAAGTTGTTCTTGATGATTGTCTTTGTTTGATTTTGTGATTTTCTTGTTTTGTGTCTTTTCTTGTTTTTCATATGCATTTTCGAATTTTTAGAGTCAAAAGTTTAAAAATTTCTAAGTTTGGTGTCTTGCATGTGTTTCTTTTCTTAAAAATTTTTCAAAAAAATAAGTTCTTGAAGTTCATCATGATCTTCAAAGTGTTCTTGGTGTTCATCATGACATTCAAAGTGTTCTTGCATGTTTTCTATGCTTTGATCTTAAATTTTCATGTATTGAGTCATTTTGTTATTTTTCTCTTTTTTCGTTAAAATTCAAAAATAAAAATATTTTTTCCTTATTTCACTCATAAAATTT
The DNA here is from genome assembly GCF_000817695.3 of Arachis duranensis. Classification (NCBI taxonomy): domain Eukaryota; kingdom Viridiplantae; phylum Streptophyta; class Magnoliopsida; order Fabales; family Fabaceae; genus Arachis; species Arachis duranensis. The sequence goes on along the minus strand of NC_029780.3, from coordinate 80,908,018 downwards.
GAAATTTTGGGTTGACTTAGTCAAAGATTTTTAAAATTTAGTTGTTTCTTGTTAGTCAAAGTCAAAATTTCAATTTAAAAATTCTATCTTTTCAAATCTTTTTCAAAAATCAAATCTTTTTTATTTTTCTTCTTAATATTTTCGAAAATTTTAAAACTGATTTTCAAAAATCTTTTTCTTATTTTTATTTCATATTTTCGAAAACCTTGCTAACAATTAAGGATTTGATTCAAAAAAATTTCAAATTTGTTACTTTCTTGTTAAGAAAGGTTCAATCTTTAAATTCTAGAATCATATCTTTTAGTTTCTTGTTAGTCAAGTCATCAACATTAATTTTCAAAATCAAATCTTTTTAAATTTCTTTTTCAAATCTTTTTCAAAATAGATTTCAATCATATCTTTTTCAAAATTTAATTTCAAAATCTTTTTCTAACTTCTTATCTTTTCAAAATTTATTTTCAAATCTTTTTCAATTAACTACATTTCTCTCTCTAATTTTCGAAAACCACTAACAACTTTTTCAAAAATCTTTTTAATTAACTAATTATTTTAAATTCTAATTTTATTTCTTCTAATATTTTCGAATCTCTCCTCTCTCTCCTCTCTTTCTATTTATTTATTTATTTACTAACACTTCTCTCTTTTTTAAAATTTGAACCCTCTCTCCCTATCTGTGTTCGAATTCTCTTTTTTTTCCTTCTACCTCATTCTTCTCTCCTCCTCTTCTTCTACTCACATAAAAGAATCTCTATACTGTGACATAGAGGATTCATCTTCTTTTCTGTTCTCTTTTTTTCACATGAGCAAGAACGAGGATAAGGATATTCTTGTTGAAGCTGATCCTGAACTTGAAAGGACTCTGAAGAGAAAGCTAAGAAAAGTTAAAGCACAACTCTCTGGATAGGACCTGACAGAAATTTTCAAAAAAGAAGAAGACATGGCAGCCGAAAATAATAACAACAATGCAAGAAAGATGCTTGGTGACTATGCTGCACCAACTTCCAACTTCTATGGAAGAAGCATCTCAATTCCTGCCATTGGAGCAAACAACTTTGAGCTTGAGCCTCAATTAGTTTCTCTAATGCAGCAGAACTTCAAGTTTCATGGACTTCCATCAGAAGATCCTCATCAGTTCTTATCTGAATTCTTGCAGATCTGTGATACTATTAAGACCAATGGGGTTGATCCCGAGGTCTACAGACTTATGCTTTCCCTTTGCTGTGAGAGACAGAGCTAGGACATGGTTGGACTCACAACCTAGAGAAAGCCTGAACTCTTGGGACAAGCTGGTCAATACTTTCTTAACCAAATTCTTTCCACCTCAAAAGATGAGTAAGCTCAGAGTGGATGTCCAAACCTTCAGACAGAAGGAAGGTGAATTCCTCTATGAAGCTTGGGAAAGATACAAGCAATTAACCAAAAGGTGCCCTTCTGACATATTTCCAGAATGGAGCATCATATGTATATTCTATGATGGTCTGTCTGAGTTATTCAAGATGTCATTGGACCACTCTGCTGGTGGATCTCTTCATCTGAAAACGCCTGTAGAAGCCCAGGAACTCATTGAAATGGTTGCAAATAACCAGTTCATGTACACTTCTGAGAGAAATCCTGTGAATAATGGGGTGACTTAGAAGAAAGGAGTTATTGAGATTGATACTCTTAATGCCATATTGGCTCAGAATAAAATATTGACTCAGCAAATCAATATGATTTTTCAGAGTCTGACTGGATTGCAAGCTAAAGATGCCTCCTCTGAAGGAGAAGCTTATTAACCTGACAATCCTGCAATGGAAGAGTTGAATTAAATGGGAGATTCCTATGGAAACACCTATAATCCTTCATGGAGGAATCACCCTAATTTCTCATTGAAGGATCAACAGAAGCCTCAACAAGGCTTCAATAACAATAACGGTGGGAGAAACAGGTTTGACAATAGCAGGCATTTTCCATCATCTTCTCAGCAACAGACAGAGAATTCTGAGCAGAGTCTCTCTAGCTTAGCAAACATAGTCTCTGATCTATCTAAGACCATCCTCAGTTTCATGACTGAGGCATGGTCCTCCATAAAAAATTTAGAGGCACAAGTGGGTTAGTTGAGTAAAAGAATCACTGAAACTCCTCCTAGTACTCTCCCAAGCAATACAGAAGAGAATCCAAAAAGAGAGTGTAAGGCCATTAATACAACCAAAATGGCCGAACCTATAGAAGAGGAGGAGGACGTGATTCCCAGTAAGGAAGACCTCATGGGACGTCCACCGGACTACAAGGAGTCCTCTATTGAGGAACCACAGAAATCTGAGGCTCATCTAGAGACCATAGAGATTTCACTGAACTTACTATTACCATTCATGAGCTCTGACGAATACTCTTCCTCTAAAGAGGACAAAAATGTTACTGAAGAGCAAGTTGATCAATATCTAGGAGCAATCATGAAGCTGATTAACAAATTATTTTGTAATGAGACTAGGGAGGATGAACCTCCATTGCTCATCAATGAACTAAGTGCATTGGTTCATCTGAAGTTACCTTAAAAGAAAGAGGATCCCGGAAGGTTCTTGATACCTGATGAGCGGATAATTTGTACGCTTTTTGGCATTGTTTTTAGTATGTTTTTAGTATGATCTAGTTAGTTTTTAGTATATTTTTATTAGTTTTTAGTTAAAATTCACTTTTCTGGGCTTTACTATGAGTTTGTGTGTTTTTCTGTGATTTCAGGTATTTTCTGGCTGAAATTGAGGGACCTGAGCAAAAATATGATTCAGAGGCTAAAAAGGACTGCAGATGCTGTTGGATTCTGACCTCCCTGCACTCGAAGTGGATTTTCTGGAGCTACAGAAGACCAATTGGCGCGCTTTCAACGGCGTTGGAAAGTATACATCTTGGGCTTTCCAGCAATATATGATAGTCCATACTTTGCCCAAGATTTGATGGCCCAAAC
>NC_029780.3:80902527-80904108 GCF_000817695.3 Arachis duranensis | reverse complement strand
GTAAGGTTTATTACTTGGACGACCCAGTACACTTGCTGGTTAGTTGTGCGAAGTTGTGTTTATGCCATGGTATTGAACATCAATTTTTGGGTTCATCACCGGGGATTATTTGAGTTGTGAAAAGTATTGATCACAATTTCTTGCACCAAGTTTTTGGCGCTGTTGCCGGGGATTGTTGAGTTTGGACAACTGACGGTTCATCTTGTTGCTTAGATTAGGTATTTTTTCTTCAGAGTTCTTAAGAATGAATTCTAGTGTTTCAAAGTGACGTTCTTATCATCACCAAAGCTGATTGATCTTCATCAATTTAGCTCTTGAATGCAATGTTCTGCTGAAGCTTGGCTGGCCATGTCTAATTCCTTTAGACTGAAGCTTTAGACTAACATTGCATGATTCCTGGAATTCTCATTAAGAATTTTGATACCTTTATTTTCTTTTCCACTTAATTTTCGAAAAAAAAAAAACCAAAAAAAATCACAAAATCATAAAAACCAAAAATATTTTATGTTTCTTGTTTAAGTCTAGTGTCTCATTTTAAGTTTGGTGTATTTCATTTTAAGTTTGGTGTCAATTGCATGTTTTTGTTCTTCTTGCACTCATGCATGTGTCTTCATTAATCTTCAAGTTGTTCTTGATGATTTCTTACTCTAATCTCTGAATTCTCTTGACTTGAGTGTTTATGTGTCTCATATGCATTCTCATTAGTGTCAGTAGTATACAAACTGTTAAGTTTGGTGTCTTGCATGCATTGTTATTTGATTTTAGTTGCATTTTGATTATTCCTCACTATTAAAAATCCAAAAATATTTTTAATTTGTGTCTTTTCAAGTCAAGAATACAAAGAATTGAAGATTCAGAACATACTGCAGAGGAATTATACAGAAAAAGCTGGGCGTTCAAAACGCCCAGTGAAGAAAAGCAAACTGGCGTTTAAACGCCAGCCAGGGTACCTGGCTGGGCGTTTAACGCCCAAAAGGGTAGTAGTTTGGGCGTTAAACGCCAGAATGTGCACCATTCTGGGCGTTTAACGCCAGGATGGCACAAGAGGAAAGATTTTGTTTTTAATGCAGATTTTTTTTAAGTTTTCAAACTTTTTCAAAATCAAATCTTTTTCAAATCATATCTTTTCAATCATATGTTTTCAAAATCAACTTCTTTCCATTTTCAAAGATACTTGCTATCAATTAACGATTTGATTCAACATTTCAAGTATGTTGCCTTTTCTGTTGAGAAAGGTTTAATGTTTGAATCATATCTTTTCTTGATAGCCAAGTCATTAATTTTTTTTAAAATCAAATCATTTTAAATTGTTTTTCAAATCATATCTTCTCAATCACATCTTTTTAAAACCAATCATATCTTCTTAACCACATCTTCTTCAAAATAGTTTTCAATAAAATCTTTTTGATTTCTACTTTCAAAATCTTTTTCAAAAATCACTTGATCTCTTTCCCACTCTTGGTTTTCGAAAATTAATTAGTGTTTTTCAAAATATTTTTAAAATTTTTACTTAATTTTCGAAAATTTCTTCCCCTCTTCTCACATCCTTCTATTTATGAACTAACATTCCCCCTTAATGCA
>NC_029780.3:80899224-80900901 GCF_000817695.3 Arachis duranensis | reverse complement strand
TTACTTCTGCCATTCATGAGCTCTGATGAGTATTCTTCCTCTGAAGAGGATGAGTATGTCACTGAAGAGCAAGTTGCTAAATACCTTGGATCAATTATGAAGCTAAATGACAAGTTATTTGGAAATGAGACTTGGGATGATGAACCCCCTTTGCTCACCAAAGAACTGGATGACTTGTCTAGGCAGAAACTGCCTCAAAAGAGACAGGATCTTGGGAAGTTTTCAATACCTTGTACCATAGGCACCATGACCTTTAATAAGGCCTTGTGTGACCTAGGGTCAAGTGTAAACCTCATGCCCCTCTCTGTAATAGAGAAGCTAGGGATCTTTGAGGTGCAAGCTGCAAAAATCTCACTAGAGATGGCAGACAACTCAAGAAAACAAGCTTATGGACTTGTAGAGGATGTTCTGGTAAAAGTTGAAGACCATTACATCCCTGCTGATTTCATAGTCCTAGAGACTGGGAAGTGCATGGATGAATCCATCATCCTTGGCAGACCCTTCCTAGCCACAGCAAAGGCTATGATTAATGTTGATAGAGGAGAATTGATCATTCAAGTGAATGAAGAATCCTTTGTGTTTAAGGCTCAAGGATATCCCTCTGTCATCATGGAGAGGAAGCATGAAGAGCTTCTCTCAAAACAGAGTCAAGCAGAGCCCTCACAGTCAAACTCTAAGTTTGGTGTTGGGAGGCCACAACCAACTTCTAAGTTTGGTGTTGAACCCCCACATTCAAACTCTAAGTTTGGTGTTGGGAGGTTCCAACATTGCTCTGAGCATCCGTGAGGCTCCATGAGAGCCCTCTGTCAAGCTACTGACATTAAAGAAGTGCTTATTGGGAGGCAACCCAATGTTATATTTTATCTATCCTCTTTTGTTATTTTATGTTTTCTGTAGGTTGATGATCATGAGAAGTCACAAAATCAATTGAAAAAGCAAACAGAAAGAAAAGCAGCACACCCTGGAGGAAGAACCTGCTGGCGTTTAAACGCCAGTAAGGCTAGCAAATGGGCGTTTAACGCCCAGTCTGGCACTATTCTGGACGTTTAACGCCAGAAAGGGGTACCAGACTGGCGTTAAACGCCAGAGAAGGGCAAGAACTTGGCGTTAAACGCTAGAAATGGGCACCAGCCCGGCGTTTAACGCCAGAAATGGCACAAAGGGCATTTTTTGCTTGCCACTTGGTGCAGGGATGACTTTTCCTTGACACCTCAGGATCTGTGGACCCCACAGGATCCCCACCTACCCCACCACTCTCTCTCTTCTTCTTCACCCATTCACCAATCACCTTAACGCCTCTTCACCACTCACATCCATCCTTCATAAAACCCCACCTACCTCACCATTCAAATTCAAAACACTTTCCCTCCCAAACCCACCCTCCCATAACCGAACCCTACCCCTCTCTCCACTCCTATATAAACCTATCTTCACTCCTTTATTTTCGCACAACCTAAACACTACTTCTCCCCCTTTGGCCGAACCACAAAGCCATTTCCATCTCCTCTATTTCTTCTTCTTCTACTCTCTTCTTTCTTCTTTTGCTCGAGGACGAGCAAACCTTTTAAGTTTGGTGTGGTAAAAGCATTGCTTTTTATTTTTCCTTAACCATTTATGGCATCCAAGGCCGGAGAAACCTCTAGAAAGAGGAAAGGGAAGGCAAAAGCTTCCACCTCC
>NC_029780.3:80892585-80896655 GCF_000817695.3 Arachis duranensis | reverse complement strand
TTAACCGGAATCTTCGTGGTATAAGCTAGAACTGATGGCGGCATTCAAGAGAATCTGGAAGGTCTAACCTTGTCTGTGGTATTCTGAGTAGGATTCAATGATTGAATGACTGTGACGAGCTTCAAACTCTTGAGGGCGGGGCGTTAGTGACAGACGCAAAAGAATCACTGGATTCTATTCTGGCCTGATTGAGAACCGACAGATGGATAGTCGTGCCGTGACAGGGTGCGTTGAACATTTCCACTGAGAGGATGGGAGGTAGCCAATGACAACGGTGAAACCCTTGCATACAGCTTGCCATGGAAAGGAGTAAGAAGGATTGGATGAAGACAGTAGGAAAGCAGAGAGACGAAAGGGACCAAGCATCTCCATACGCTTATCTGAAATTCCCACCAATGAATTACATAAGTATCTCTATCTTTATCTTTATGTTTTATTCGTATATCACCCATATCCATTTGAGTTTGCCTGACTAAGATTTACAAGGTGACCATAGCTTGCTTCATACCAACAATCTCTGCGGGATCGACCCTTACTCGCGTAAGGTTTATTACTTGGACGACCCAGTACACTTGCTGGTTAGTTGTGCGAAGTTGTGTTTATGCCATGGTATTGAACATCAAGTTTTTGGGTTCATCACCGGGGATTATTTGAGTTGTGAAAAGTATTGATCACAATTTCGTGCACCAATACCTTGCACCATAGGCACCATGACCTTTGAAAAGGCTCTGTGTGACCTAGGATCAAGTATCAACCTCATGTCACTCTCTGTAATGGAGAAACTAAGGATCTTTCAGGTACAAGCTACAAGAATCTCACTAGAGATGGTAGACAAATCAAAGAAACAGGCTTATGGACTTGTAGAGGATGTCTTGGTAAAGGTTGAAGGCCTTTACATCACTGCTGATTTCATAATCCTAGTCACTGGGAAGGATGATGATGAATCCATCATCTTAGGAAGACCCTTCCTAGCGACAACAAAGGCTGTGATTGATGTAGACAGAGGAGAGCTAGTCCTTCAAGTGAATGAGGACTACCTTGTGTTTAATGCACAAGGATATTCTTTTGTAAACATGGAGAAGAAGCATGAAAAGCTTCATCCAATTATCTCAATTCAGATCCAAGCAAAGCCCCCACATTCAAACTCTAAGTTTGGTGTTGGGAGGCCACAATCATGCTCTGAGCACCTGTGAAGCTTTGTAGGAGCTTCCTATCAAGCTATTGACATTAAAGAAGCGCTTATTGGGAGACAACCCAATTTTATTTACCTATATTATTTACTCTTTCATTTTGTTTTCCATTGTTATTTTATGTTTTCTTTAGGATGATGATCATGAGGAGTCCCAAAAATAACTGCAAAAATTCAAGCAAAATAAAAAACAACATAAAAAATAGCACCCCTTGGAGGAAGAGCTTCTGGGCATTAAACGCCAGTAAAGGTAGAAAAAGGGGCGTTTAAACGTCCATCCTGGCACCATTCTGGGTGTTTAAATGCCAGAACTGGCAGGTAGACTGGCATTTAAACGCCAGAAAAAGACAGCAGACTGGCATTTAAACGCCAGAAAAAGGCATCAGCCCGGCGTTTAAACGCCAAGAATGGCACATAGAGGGCGTTTAACGCCAAAAAGGTGTAGGGATGAAAAATTCTTGACACCTCAGGATCTGTAGACCCCACAGGATCCCCACCTACCCCACCTACCCCACCTTACTCTCTCCCCTCTTCACACTTCTCCATAACACTTTACCTAAATCACCACTCACATCCTTCCCCTAATTCCCAAAAACCAATCATACAACCCATCTACCCCACCCACTCAAATTCAAACTATTTTCCTCCCAAACCCACCCCTTCTCACACGAATCAACTCCCTCTCTTACCCTATAAATACCCATCCTTACTCTTTCATTTTCATACATCACATACACTCAAAACTCCCCTAGGCCAAACCCTCTCAAGCCTCCATCTCCCACTTTTCTTCTTCTTCTACTTTCTTATTTCTTCTTTTGCTCGAGGACGAGCAAACCTCTTAAGTTTGGTGTGAAAAAATCATTGCTTTTTAATTTTCCATAACCATTAATGGCACCTAAGGCCGGAGAAACCTCATGGAAGAGGAAAGGGAAGGCAATTGCCTCTACCTCCGAGTAATGGGAGATGGAGAGGTTCATCTCAAAGGTCCATCAAGACCCACTTCTATGAAGTTGTGGTTGGTGCGGTATTTTACAACCCACAAACTTACCGGCAAGTGCACCAGGTCGTACCAAGTAATACCTTACGTGAGTAAGGGTCAATCCCACGAGGATTGATGGATCAAGCAACAATGATTGATTGATTGGCTTAGTTAGGCAAGCAGAAATTGGTTTTGATATTGAGATGTTTAAAATGTTAAGTTGAAAATATCATAAGGCAGGTACGCAAGAAATTAAGTTAAAAATAAAATATGGAAAAACAGTTAAGGCTTCAGAGTTATCTATTTTTCCGGATTAACTTTTCTTACTAACTATTTTAATTATGTAGGATTTAATTTATGGCAAACTATATGTGACCAGACCCTAATTCCTTAGACCTTCCAAGTCTCCTCTAAAATTCATTAACTGCCAATTCCTTGGTCAATTAATTCCAATTAAAGGGTACATGATCAAATTCCAGTTTGCATGCCACAAAAACTCTAATTACCCAAAGAATAAAAGGATTATATGTCACGTATCCCGTTAAATCCAGATAATTAGAATTTAGGAGAATATGTTTTCAAGCTGTTGTTCAAGTATGGAGCTTTTCCAAGTTATACAAGAACTCAAATAGAAAGAGGGTCATACTTCCGTTCCACCCAAATTCATAAGATAAAGAACGAAAACAATTCTTAAATATAAATCCAAAACATAAATTAAAATAGAAAAAGTAATAAAATCATACCATACAAATAGACAGAGCTCCTAACCTTAACAGTGGAGGTTTAGTTGCTCATGGAATGTAGAATGTAAATTTGTATAGAATTCCCTAATGGAATCCCTCTAATGTAATGTACCTCATAGAAGAGAAGTCTTCCCTTTTTTTAACTAATACTAATTAATTTAAAATCTAATATTTTAAATTAAGATAATATCTTTTCCTATTTTAAAATCAAATTTGAATTTAAATCAGAATTAACTAACTACTCCGCGTCTTGTAACGTGGGGACCACTTGGCTTCACTAGATCTGTGCCTAACTTGGGTGCTAAAATGGGGCCCATAAATCACCCCAACGGTTTCTACGATTTCTGCACGTGGCACATGTCACGCGTACGTGAACGCGTGCAGCACACGTTCGCGTGGGTCGCGAAATTTCCATAATGACGCATAAGCGTCAAGCACGCATCCGCGTTCCCTTGGTTTTGGGCGATTCGCGCGAAACCAGCCGCGCGCCCACGCAATTTTCTATTTGCATGGCTTAGGAACCAATATTTCATACGACGAGTTCGCATCATGCACGCAAACGCGTCGATGGCCATATGTGCAATTGACGCGGACGCGTCAGTCACGCGTCCGCGTGACCAAATTTGTGCTTTTAACACACTTCTTGCCCCAAGCCAGCACAACTCTTTGTCCAAACACTCTTTTACGTTGATTTTGCAGGTCACGCGTCCACGTCAGTGACGCGCCCGTGGTGGACAAAATTGTGATCAACAATAATTCCAGGCACTATTAGAGAAGCTTTTTCTTTTCACAACTCCGTTCAACTTTACCAGCAAGTGTACTGGGTCATCCAAGTAATACCTTATGTGAGTAAGGGTCGATCCCACAGAGATTGTTGGTATGAAGCAAGCTATGGTCACCTTGTAAATCTCAGTTAGGCAGATTAAATTGGTTTATGGTGAGTTCAAAAATTAATAAATAAATAGAAAATAAAAAGGATAGAAATACTTATGTAAATCAATAGTGGAAATTTCAGATAGGCGTATGGAGATGCTGTGCTCCTCTTGAATCTCTACTTTCTTATTACATTCATCCAATCCTTCTTACTCCTTTCCATGGCAAGCTGTATGTAGGGCATCACCGTTGTCAATGGCTACATCCCATCCTCTCAGTGAAAACG
>NC_029780.3:80890701-80892351 GCF_000817695.3 Arachis duranensis | reverse complement strand
TAATTGTATTGAAACTTGAGGTACAGCAGAGCTTCACACCCTTAATCTATGGTGTGTAGAAACTCCACCGTTGAAAATACATAAGTGAAAGGTTCAGGCATGGCCGAATGGCCAGCCCCTTGAAACGTGATCAATAGCCTCTTAAGATGAAGAATAAAACAAAACTGAGACCAAAGATGTCTAATACAATAGTAACTTATCCTATTTATACTAGACTAGCTACTAGGGTTTACATGAGTAAGTATTTGATGCATAAATCCACTTCCGGGGCCCACTTGGTGTATGCTTGGGCTGAGCTTGATCTATCCACGAGCTGAGCCTTTTCTTGGAGTTGAACTCCAAGTTATAACGTGTTTTGGGCGTTCAACTCCGGATCATGACGTTTTTCTGGCATTTAACTCCAGACAGCAGCATGTACTTGGCGTTCAACGCCAAGTTGCGTCGTCAATTCCCGAATAAAGTATGAACTATTATATATTGCTGGAAAGCTCTGGATGTCTACTTTCCAACGCCGTTGAGAGCGTGCCATTTGGAGTTCTGCAGCTCCAGACAATCCATTTTGAGTGTAGGGAGGTCAGATTCCAACAGCATCAGCAGTCCTTTGTCAGCCTTTTTCAGAGTTTTGCTCAAGTCCCTCAATTTCAGCCAGAAATTACCTGAAATTACAGAAAAACACACAAACTCACAGTAAAGTCCAAAAATGTGAATTTAACATAAAAACTAATGAAAACATCCCTAAAAGTAGCTTGAACTTACTAAAAACTACCTAAAAATAATGCAAAAAAACGTATAAATTATCCGCTCATCAGCCCGCGTGAATGGCAAATATCACAAATGACGCGAACGCGTGGGCTTGTTTGTGAGAAAGGCTCTATTCTGCGCCACTCCCGCGTAACTCTCTGTTCATTTTTATTTTTCTCGCACACCCCTCTGACGCGTACGCGTCACGACGCTTGCGCGTCGGATGCACATTTTTTTTTTAGCTTGTGGTGTTCAGTTCCTGTGATAAAATAGCCGCATGATCAAAAAAATTAGTAAGAACTTAATAAAAACAAAATAAATGAGAAAATAACTAAGGATACGAAGAGGAACGATCATACGACGATGGGTTGTCTCCCACCAAACACTTTTAGTTAAAGTCCTTAAGTTGGACATGTGGTGAGCTCCTTGTCATGGTGACTTGTGCTTGTACTGATCCAGGAATCTCCACCAATGTTTGTAATTCCAATGGTCACCGGGATCCCAAACTAGGCGCCTAATGCCTTTGAGCAAGTTAAAGCAAGTGACAAGACCCAATGGGTGTTGGTTGTGGGAATGAATTCCAGGGTCCCAAATCTTGCTTTTACACCCGTCTTCTTGTGTATCACCATTGTTCTCGCCGGGTAGCAAGTGGTCTGAATTCTCACAGAGGCATCCAAACAACCTTCTAGATCCATTCAATTGAGCTCTACACCAATCATTGCACTTCAATTTGGAGCATGCAACCATATTGAACCTTGCTTGACAACTCTTGCCACTAACCATCTTCTTCTTACTCTTAATGCCACAAAGAGTTTTAAGTTGACCATCCGTCTCTAGTAGCCCATATTCAAGTGGGAAAGTAAAGGTTAAGGGTAGGAATTTTACCCACTTGAATGTTGTATTGGATGG
>NC_029780.3:80876825-80890639 GCF_000817695.3 Arachis duranensis | reverse complement strand
CTCTTGGTAGCTTTCTTCTAATTCAATCTCTTCTTCATTGCTTACCAAGGGCATGGGAGGTTGTGCATCTTCCTCCTTTGTGGGTGCATCTTCCTCTTTTGTTTTTGCATCTTCCTTTTCTTCCATGTGTGAGGATGAAAAGTTCTCTAGTTCACTGGAGTATAAACTCCTTTGATTGATTTTTTTCACTTTCTTCTATAGGATCTTGCATTATATCTCTTGAGAAGAAATTTACTTGCTGCTCTTCCTGTGACTTGATAATTGACTACACATGTTTTTCTATATTTTTGACACTTGTCTTTATATCATGTAGGCATTCTTTCATGAAGAGCTCAAGATCTGATGGTATTTGAGATGAATAGGAAGATGGTGTCTCTTGATCTGGGTAGAAGGATGATGGTTCTTGATATGGATAGAAAGGTGGTGGTTCTTGGTATGAATATGGAGATGGTGGTTCGTGGTATGAATATGGAGGTGGTGGCTCTTGATAGTTGGAACATGGAGCATTGAAGTTCCTTTGGTTTTGACTTTGCCAACCAAAATTTTGATAGTTCCTCCATCCACCATAATATGAATCACTACTCGGGTTTGAGTAGCAATCCATGTGATCTCTCTCCATTATTTTTCCTTAGCACAAAACACCAAAAAGGATTAAACGCACCATGTGGTAAATAGCAAAGCAAAGAAGAAAGAACAGAATTCTAAGAATTAAAATAAAACTAACTAGGAAACACCAAACTTAATTTCAGAAATTAAGAAAAATATTGGTGCTATTTATTTATTTAATTTTTTTTCTTTTTTATAAAATAATTCAAAAAATTTTTTTTAATTTAAAATTTAATAAAAAAATATTTTTTTTTGAAAATCAAGTAATAAAAGAAAAAAATTAAAACGAAACAGGGGAGGGGGAAAGAAAGTAAACGAAAAGGAAAAGAGAAAAACAAATAACATAAATGAAAGGAAAAAGGAAAAAAAATTAACGTAAAGAAAGGAAAAAAGAAAAGTTAACGTAAGAAAAAAAATTTTAAAGAAAAATCTGGGAAGAAAGAAAAAAATAGTGAAATAAAGAGAATTAAAATTAATTTTTTTTGAAAATTTAAAGCAAAATTTTTAAATAAAATTAAAACAAAAACGCCTAATCTAAGCAGTCAAACAACTAATAGTTGTCAATCACAATCAATCCCTGGTAACGGCGCCAAAAACTTGGTGCGGTATTTTACAACCCACAAACTTACCGGCAAGTGCACCTGGTCGTACCAAGTAATACCTTACGTGAGTAAGGGTCGATCTCACGAGGATTGATGGATCAATCAACAATGATTGATTGATTGGCTTAGTTAGGCAAGCAGAAATTGGTTTTGATATTGAGATGTTTAAAAGGTTAAGTTGAAAATATCATAAGGCAGGTACGCAAGTAATTAAGTTGAAAATAAAATATGGAAAAACAGTTAAGGCTTCAGAGTTATCTATTTTTCTGGATTAAATTTTCTTACCAACTATTTTAATTATGTAGGATTTAATTTATGGCAAACTATATGTGACTAGACCCTAATTCCTTAGACCTTCCTAGTCTCCTCTAAAATTCATTAACTGCCAATTCCTTGGTCAATTAATTCCAATTAAAGGATACATGATCAAATTCCAGTTTGCATGCCATAAAAACTCTAATTATTAGACAGAGCTCCTAACCTTAACAGTGGAGGTTTAGTTGCTCATGGAATGTAGAATGTAAATTTGTATAGAATTCCCTAATGGAATCCCTCTAATGTAATGTACCTCATAGAAGAGAAGTCTTCCCTTTTTATAACTAATCCTAATTAATTTAAAATCTAATATTTTAAATTAAGATAATATCTTTTCCTATTTTAAAATCAAATTTGAATTTAAATCAGAATTAACTAACTACTCCGCGTCTTGTAACGTGGGGACCACTTGGCTTCACTAGATCAGTGCCTAACTTGGGTGCTAAAATGGGGCCTAGAAATCACCCCCAGCGGTTTCTACGATTTCTGCACGTGGCACATGTCACGCGTATGCGTCGATAGTCTCTTCCGCAAGTCACGCGAACGCGTCGGTCATGCGTTCGCGTCGCTGAGCAAATCTTCAAATCATGCATACGTGTCAGTCATGCGCACGCGTCGCCATGGAAAGCTCTAAATCACGCGTACGCGTCAGTCACGCATACGTGTCGCTCCTCGCTGAAATCTCTTTTGATTCTTGAGCTGCAGAAACTCCATCAAATGCAGTCGAATGCTACCTAAAATAAATAAAATTGGAAAAGACTCAAAGTAGCATCCATATTGGCTAAAAGATAATTAATTTCTTTATTAAACTCAACAATTTAGATGTAAATTCACTAGGAAAAGATAGGAAAGATGCTCACGCATCAGTGGTCAAGAAGAAGGTGATCCTCGAGGTCCCCTTCAAGCTCAAAAGGAGCGAATATTCGGAGATCCGACATGAGATTAGGAGAAGAGGATAGGAAGCTCTCACCAATCCCATTCAACAAGTCGGAATCTTAATGGTTCAAGAGTTCTATACTAATGCATGGATCACCAAGAACCATGATCAAAGTATGAACCCGAACCCAAAGAATTAGCTCACAATGGTTCGGGGAAAATACTTAGATTTCAGTCCGAAAAATGTGAGGTTGGCATTCAACTTGCCAATGATGCAAGGAGATCTTCATCCTTTCACAAGAAGAGTCAACTTTGATCAAATGTTGGACCAAGTCCTCATGGACATCTGTATGGAAAGAGCCCAATGGAAGAGAGAATCTAAAGGCATGCCGGTTCAACTATGAAGGCTTGACCTTAAGCTTGTGGCTAGAGGATGGTTGGAGTTCATCTAACGCTCTATCATTCCTACTAGCAACCAATCCGAAGTAACTGTGGATCGGGCTATCATGATCCATAGCATCATGATTGGAGAGGAAGTGGAAGTTCATGAGATCATACCTCTAGAACTGTACAAAGTGGCTGACAAGCCATCCACTTTGGCAAGGTTAGCCTTTCTTCATCTTATTTGTCACCTATGCAGTTTAGCTGGAATTGTCATAGATGAAGACATCCTCATTGAAGAGGACAAGCCCATCACTAAAAAGAGGATGGAACAAATAAGAGAGCCCACTCATGGACCTCAACAAACACATGAGGAAACCCCTCATCAAGAAATCCCTAAGGTACCTCAAGGGATGCATTTTCCTCCACACAACTATTGGAACAACTCAACACTTCTCTAGGAGATTTGAGTTCCAATATGGAGCAACTAAGGATGGAGCACCAAGAGCATTCCATCATCCTCCATGAAATTAGAGAAGACCAAAGAGCCATGAGGGAAGAACAACAAATGCAAGGAAGAGACATTAAGGAGCTCAAGCACTCCATAGGATCTTCAAGAAGGAGAATTAGCCGCCATCACTAAGGTGGACCTGTTCTTTAATTTTCTTGTTATTTGTTTTTCTGTTTTTCGATTTTTTATGATTTATGTTTGTCTATGTTTGTGTCTTTATTACATGATCATTAGTGCCTAGTGTCTATGCCTTGAAGCTATGAATGTCCCATAAATCCTTCACCTTTCTTAAATGAAAAATATTTCTAATTACAAAAGAACAAGAAATACATGGATTTTAACTTTTATCTTGAAATTAATCTAATTATTTTGATGTGGTGGCAATACTTTTTGTTTTATGAATGAATGCTTGAACAGTGCATATTTTTTATAGTGAAGTTTATGAATGTTAAAATTGTTGGCTCTTGAAAGAATAATGAAAAAAGAGAAATGTTATTGATAATCTGAAAAATCATAAAATTGATTCTTGAAGCAAGAAAAAGCAGTGAAAAACACAAGCTTGCGAAAAAAATAAAGAAAAAGAAAACGTAAGCAGAAAAAGCCAGTAGCCCTTTAAACCAAAAGACAAGGACAAAAAGGATCCAAGGCTTTGAGCATTAATGGATAGGAGGGCTCAAAGGAATGAAATCCGGGCCTAAGCGGCTAAATCAAGCTGTCCCTAACTATGTGCTTGTGTCATGAAGGTCCAAGTGAAAAGCTTAAGACTGAGTGGTTAAAGTTGTGATCCAAAGCAAAACGAGCGTGCTTAAGAACTCTGGACACCTCTAACTGGGGACTCTAGCAAAGCTGAGTCACAATCTGAAAAGGTTCACCCAGTTATGTGTCTGTGGCATTTATGTATCCGGTGGTAATACTGGAAAACAAGATGCTTAGGGTCATGGCCAAAACTCATAAAGTAGCTGTGTTCAAGAATCAACATACTGAACTAAGAGAATCAATAACACTATCTGAATTTTGAGTTCCTATAGATGCCAATCATTCTGA
This sequence comes from Arachis duranensis, assembly GCF_000817695.3. Classification (NCBI taxonomy): domain Eukaryota; kingdom Viridiplantae; phylum Streptophyta; class Magnoliopsida; order Fabales; family Fabaceae; genus Arachis; species Arachis duranensis. The sequence continues at coordinate 80,886,304 of NC_029780.3, read as the reverse complement.
ACTTCAAAGGATAAAGTGCGATGCCAAAACTGTTCAGAAGCAAAAAGCTACTAGCCCCGCTCATCTAATTGGGACTAAGTTTCATTGATATTTTGAGATTTATTGTATATTCTCTTCTTTTTATCCTATCTTGTTTTTAGTTGCTTGGGGACAAGCAACAATTTAAGTTTGGTGTTGTGATGAGCGGATAATTTATAGGATTTTTGGCATTGTTTTTACATAGTTTTTAATATGTTTTAGTTACTTTTTAGTATATTTTTATTAGTTTTTATGCAAAAATCACATTTCTGGACTTTATTATGAGTTTGTGTGTTTTTCTGTGATTTCAGGTATTTTCTGGCTGAAATTGAGGGACCTGAGCAAAAATCTTATTCAGAGGCTGAGAAAGGACTGAAGATACTGTTGGATTCTGACCTCCCTGCACTCGAAGTGTATTTTCTGGAGCTATAGAAGTCCAATTGGCACACTCTCAATTGCGTTGAAAAGTAGACATTTTGAGCTTTCTAGCAATGTATATTAGTCCATACTTTGCCCAAGATTTGATGGCCCAAACTGGCGTCCAAACGCCCACCACAGACCCTTTTCTGGCGTAAAACGCCAGAACTGGCACCAAAGCTGGAGTTAAATGCCCAAAATGGCACCAAAACTGGAATTTAAACTCCAAGAAGAGCCTATGCACGTGAAAACTTCAATGCTCAGCCCAAACACACACCAAGTGGGTCCCAGAAGTGGATTTTTGCACTATCTACACTTAGTTACTCATTTTCTGTAAACCTAGTTTACTAGTTTAGTATAAATAGCACTTTTTACTATTGTATTCATATCATTAGATCATTTTTGAGACTATCTTTGGATCACTTTTGATCTCTTGATCACATTTGGGGCTGGCCATTCGGCCATGCCTGGACCTTCATCACTTATGTATTTTCAACGGTGGAGTTTCTACACCTCATAGATTAAGGTGTGGAGCTCTGTTGTTCCTCATGAATTAATGTGAAGTACTATTATTTTTTTATTCAATTCACGCTTATTTTTGTTCTAAGATATTCACTCGTACTTTAACCTGATGGATGTGATGATCCGTGACACTCATCATCATCCTCCCTTATGAACGCGTGCTTGACAATCACCTCCGTTCTATCTACGAGAGCTTGAGTGAGTATCTCTTGGCCTCCTGGATCATGACGCATCGTTGCCTCTCCTGACAACAGAGCCTTTCATTCCGTGAGATCAGAGTCTTCGTGGTATAAGCTAGAATCAATTGGCAGCATTCTTGAGATCCGAAAAGTCTAAACCTTGTCTGTGGTATTCCGAGTAGGATCTGGGATGGGATGACTGTGACGAGCTTCAAACTCGTGAATGTTGGGCGCAGTGATAGTGTGCAAAAGGATCAATGGATCTTATTCCGACACGATCGAGAACCGACAGCTGATTAGCCATGCGGGAAATCGTAGCGGATATGTTTTCACTGAGAGGACGGATAGTAGCCATTGACAACGGTAATCCACCAATATACAGCTTGCCATGGAAGGGAGTTCGCATGATTGGATGAGGACAATAGGAAAGCAGAGGCTCAGAGGGAACAAAGCATCTCCATATGCTTATTTGAAATTCCCACCAATGAATTGCATAAGTATCTCTATCCTATTTTATGTTTTATTTCTCTTTTAATTATCAAAACTTCATAACCATTTGAATCCACCTGATTGAGATTTAGAACAAGACCATAGCTTGTTTCAAGCCGACAATCTCCGTGGGATCGACCCTTACTCACGTAAGGTATTACTTGGACGACCCAGTGCACTTGCTGGTCAGCTACGCGGAGTTGTGAGAAAAGTGTGAACTCACAATTTCATGTACCATTCCTCCAGATCCGTTACAAATCCCATTCGTTCTTTCCATAGCATGATTTGTAGCCATGACGCTCGCTTGCATTGTGTTAACGAGTTGGGTCATAGCTGCCAAGAATTCGGCCTGACTGCTAGAAGAAGCGGGTTTTTTATTTCCTTTCCATCCTCGATTCCGTCCATGAGTTACCATTTGGTCCTATCCACACAAAACAAGTGATATCAAGGTGATCAGTTTCAATATTCCAAGTTAAGTACTTCAATTTCTCTAAAGTATACTCATGAACTTCATGCTAACATATCAATCAGATATCCTAAATAGCATAGGCACAATTCAGAGTATGCATTGAAGCATAAGCCGTCCATCCCTCAGGCTCATGATGAGCGGATATTTTATACGCTTTTTGGGGGTAATTTCATGTAGATTTTAGCATGTTTTAATTAGTTTTTAGTAGAATATTATTAGTTTTTAGGCAAAAATCATATTTCTGGACTTTACTATGAGTTTTTGTTTTTTTCTATGATTTCAGGTATTTTCTGGCTGAAATTGAGGGAGCTGAGCAAAAATCTGAGTTAGGCTGAAAAAGGACTGCTGATGCTGTTGGATCCTGACCTCTCTGCACTCGGAATGGATTTTTTGGAGCTACAGAAGTCCAATTGACGCGCTCTCAATTGGGTTGGAAAGTAGACATCCAGGACTTTCCATCAATATATAATAGTTCATACTTTGCACGAAGATAGATGACGTAAACTGGCGTTCAACGCCAGTTTCATGCTGTTGTCTGGCGTCCAGTGCCAAAAACAGGTTACAAGTTGGAGTTCAGCGCCCAAAACACGTTACAACCTGGCGTTCAACTCCAGAAACAGCCCAAGCATGTGAGAAGCTTTAGTCTCAGCCCCAGCACACACCAAGTGGGCCCCAGAAGTGGATTTCTGCACCAATTATCTTAGTTTACTCATATTCTGTAAACCTAGGTTACTAGTTTACTATTTAAACAACTTTTAGAGACTTATCTTGGACCTCATGACATTTTCAGATCTGAATTTTATACACTTTGACGGCATGAGTCTCTAAACTCCATTGTTGGGGGTGAGGAGCTCTGCAGCGTCTCGATGAATTAATGCAATTGTTTCTATTTCTCCATTCAAACGTGTGTGTTCCTATCTAAGATGTTCATTCGCGCTTAATTATGAAGAAGGTGATGATCCGTGACACTCATCAGCTTCCTCAATCCATGAACATGTATCTGACAACCACCTCCGTTCTACATCAGATTGAATGAGCTTCTCTTAGATTCTTTAATCAGAATCTTTGTGGTATAAGCTAGATTGATGGCGGCATTCATGAGAATCTGGAAAGTCTAAACCTTGTCCGTGGTATTCCGAGTAGGATTCCAGGATTGAATGACTGTGACGAGCTTCAAACTCCTGAAGGCTGGGCGTTAGTGACAGACGCAAAAGAATCATTAGATTCTATTCCAACCTGATTGAGGACCGGCAGATGATTAGCCGTGCTGTGACGGAGCATTTGGACCATTTTCACTGAGAGGATGGGAAGTAGCCATTGACAACGGTGACACCCTACATACAGCTTGCCATGGAGGGAACTTTGCACTTTTCCATGGATGGAATATTACATTACAGGAATAAATCAGACAAAGCATCTCCAAGACTCCAACATATTCTCCATTACTGCATAACAAGTAATTATTTCACACTATTTTATTTTTTCTAATAATTCCAACTGATAATTTTTATTGATATCCTAACTAAGAATAATAAAATAAACATAGCTTGCTTCAAACCAATAATCTCCGTGGGATCGACCCTTACTCATGTAAGGTATTACTTGGACGACCCAGTGCACTTGCTGGTTAGTTGTGCGAAGTTGTGACAAGAATTGTGATTTTCAATTTCGTCTAAAAATATTATTTTTCTTTATTAATTATTAATTTTTAATTTCTTTTCGTGAGTTTAGTGTCTTGTTTAAAGTTTGGTGTTAATTGCATATTTTATATTTTTCTTTAAATTTTCGAAATTGTGTTCTTTGTTCTTCATTGATCTTCAAGTTGTTCTTGTTTATTTTTCTTGTTTTGTGTCTTTTCTTGTTTTTCTTGTACTTTTTCAAAATATTAACTTTCAAAAATTATACTTTTATCCATAAAAATAATACATCTTTAAAATACGTTACATTTTTAGCTCAGTTGGTTATAGTGTTGGCTTATGTTCTTGGCAATTGGGCATCTTCTTTTTAAAATCTTTTTTTTAAAAATAATTTTTCTTAATTCAATCTTGTGCCAAACTTTAAGTTTGGTGTTTTCTTGTTGATCTTTCTTTAATTTTCAAAAATTTATCTTGGTTTTCTAAAAATTTTAAGTTTGGTGTTCTTTCTTTTGTTCTTGGTGTTCTTGTGAATCTTCAAGGTGTTCTTGAGTCTTTCTTGTGTTTTGATCTTAAAATTTTTAAGTTTGGTGTTCCTTGGTGTATTTTCCCTCCAAAATTTTCGAAAATAAGGAGCATTAGATCTAAAAATTTTAAGTCTTGTGTCTTTTGTGTGTTTTTTTCTCTTTCATCATAAAATTCAAAATTCAAAAAAAAAAAATCTTTTCTGACCAATTTCAAACTACAATTTTGAAATTTTTATTTAAAAAAAAATTTCAGATTTCAATTTCAAAATTTTTCGAAAATCTTCACAAAATATTTTCAATTTTTTTTATTTATTTCGTTTTTATTTATTCCATCTTTATTTTATAAATAATATCAACATACATATCATCTCCCTTGTTCCATCATGGAATTAAGTGGAAATGAACAGTCCAGGAGGACTCTAGGGTCATATGCTAACCCCACTACTGCTTTATATGGGAGTAGTATCTGTATACCCTCCATTGGAGTTAGTAGCTTTGAGTTGAATCCTCAGCTCATTTTCATGGTGCAGCAAAACTGCCAGTATTTCGGTCTTTCACAAGAAGAACCTACAGAGTTTCTGGCACAATTTTTACAAATTGCTGACACAGTACATGATAAGAAAGCAGATCAGAATGTCTACAGATTATTACTGTTTCCATTTGCTGTAAAAGATCAAGCTAAGAGGTGGTTGAATAACCAACCTAAGAACAGCATAAGGACATGGAAACAGCTGTCAGAAAAATTCCTGAATCACTATTTCCCTCCAAAACAGATGACACAGCTAAGGCTAAGCATCCAAGGCTTCAAACAAGGAGATAATGAATCCCTTTTTGATGCCTGGGAGAGATATAGAGAGATGCTAAGAAAATGCCCCTCTGAAATGTTTTCAGAGTGGGTGCAATTAGACATTTTCTACTATGGGCTTACAGAAAAAGCTCAGATTTCTCTAGACCACTCAGCTGGTGGATCTATACATATGAGAAAAATAATTGAAGAAGCTCAAGAGCTTATTGATACAGTTGCCAGAAATCAGCATCTGTACCTAAACAGTGAATCTTCCATGAAAGAAGAAGCTAAAACAGTAACTGCTGAACTCAGTCCTGTGGATCAAGCTAATGAATTCAATCAGCAATTAGACTTTCTAACTCAGCAGCTAGCCGAATTCAAAGAAATACTACAGGAAACAAGAATGGCTAACAGGAATATGGAAGTACAGTTAAAGCAAACAGAAAAGCAACTATCAAAATAAATAACAGAAGAATGCCAAGCAATTCAATTAAGAAGTGGAAAAATATTAAATACCTCACTTCAAGGCAGCAGGAAGCCAAGAAATGAACAAATGACTACTCAAAATCCCTCTAAGGACATTCAGAGCCCAGAGAGGAATAATGCTGGCGCTGAACGCCCAGCCCATGCTCATTCCTGGCGTTCAACGCCAGAAACAAGCATGAATCCGGCGTTGAACGCCCAAAGGGAGCATAGTTCTGGCGTTCAGACACCAGTAACAAATAAGGAGGTGGTGTTTAACGCCACTCCAGCTTCCACCCCTGGCATTCAAATGCCAGTGAGGGATCAGTCACATACAAGTGCTGATAACAACCCTTCTAAAAAGGCTTTCCAACCCACTTCTGTAAGTAATAAACCTGCAGCAGTTAAGGTTGTGGAATATAAAGCCAAAATGCCTTATCCTCAAAAACTCCGCCAAGCGAAACAGGATAAGCAATTTGCCCGCTTTGCAGACTATCTCAGGACTCTTGAAATAAAGATTCCATTTGCAGAAGCACTGGAGCAAATAACCTCTCATGCTAAGTTCATGAAAGAGATCTTAAGTCATAAGAAGGATTGGAGAGAAACTGAAAAAGTTTACCTCACTGAAGAATGCAGTGCAGTCATTCTGAAAAGCTTACTTGAGAAGCTTAAAGATCCCGGGAGCTTTATGATACCATGCACATTAGAGGGTAATTGTACCAAGCAAGCTCTATGTGACCTTGGGGCAAGTATCAACCTAATACCTGCATCTATTATCACAAAGCTCGGATTGACTTAAGAAGTCAAACCAACCCGGATATGTCTTCAACTTGCTGATGGCTCCATTAAATACCCATCAGGCGTGATTGAAGACATGATTGTCAAGGTTGGGCCATTTGCCTTTCCTAGTGACTTTGTGGTGCTGAAAATGGAGGAGCACAAGAGTGCAACTCTCATTCTAGGAAGACCTTTCCTAGCAACTGGCCGAACCCTTATTGATGTCCAAAAAGGGGAAGTAACCCTGAGAGTCAATGAGGAGTAGTTCAAGTTGAATGTTGTCAAAGTTATACAGCATCCAGACACCCCAAATGACTGCATGAATGTTGATATTATTGACTCTCTGGTAAGAGAGGTCAATATGGCTGAGAGTCTCAAATCAGAGCTAGAGGACATCTTTAAAGATGTTCAGCCTGATCTGGAGGAATCAGAGAGAATAGTAGAACCTCTGAAAATCCCTCAGGAAGAGGAGAAACCTCCTAAACCCGAGCTCAAACCATTACCCACCATCCCTAAAATATGCATTCCTGGGAGAAGGTGATACCTTTCCTGTAATCATAAGCTCTACCTTAGAGCTACAAGAAGAGGAAGCACTAATTCAAGTGCTAAGGACACACAAGACAGCTCTTACTGGGTGGCGTATGTGTATTGATTATAGAAGGCTCAATACAGCTACCAGAAAGGATCATTTTCCTTTACCATTCATAGACCAGATGCTAGAAAGACTGGCAGGTCATGAATACTACTACTTCCTGGATGGATATTCAGGTTATAATCAAATTGCAGTAGATCCAAAAGATCAAGAGAAAATGGCATTCACATGTTGGTGGACGAAATTGTGACCTGACGATTGGATTTTTGATGGTATAGAATTTCACAAATGAATTCTCGTTGCAAGTATAGTTTCTAAACCAATCAATAATCCTTTCATACAAAAAGTTGTTTGTCACTAGTACAAACCCCTAAAATTTATAAACCGAAGTATTGAACCTCGGGTCGTTCTTAAACCGAAGTATTCAAACCTCGGGTCGTTCTCCCTAGGAATTGTAATGAAGTGTCTTGTTATTGGTTGTGAATTATATTTGGGGTTTTTAAGCTTTTGGACGAGAAATATAAATGGCAAAGAAAATAAACTAACAACTAACAAGCTCTTGGCAAGATATGAGAACTAGAAGTCCTATCCTAGTTATCCTTCTCAATTGTGATGAGAATTGTTCATTGCTACCACTTAGTTAACCCTTACTAAATAAAGGAAAGTCAAGTGGATGAATTGACTTGAGCCACAAGTCCTAGCCAACTCCCAAGGAAAGACTAGTTTTAGTGCACTCCAAACCAATTAGCAATCTCTCCAATTACCAATCAACAAAGGAATTAGATAACTCAAGTGTCACTAATTACTCTACCTAGGCCAAGAGGAACAAAATCTATACTATAACTAGAAGAGGCATTTCAACAAATACATAAAAGGCAATAAAAGTAAACAACATAAATTGCAAGAATTAAAAAGAGATCTAACTACAAAGGCAAGAGATCAACAATAGAAAAGCAAAGAAGAACAATTATTATGAATTACCTCTTATTGAATTGAAAGAAAACGGAAGGAACAATAGTAGATCTACAACAAAGCATAAGAACAACATAAAGGAAATTACAACAAAGGAATGGAAGAAGAATGAATGTAACTACAAGGAATTGAGAAGATAGAAGTAGAAGAAAGCAAAGATTAAAACCTAGATCTAAGAACTAATCCTAATCCTAATCCTAATTCTAGAGAGAAGTGAGAGCTTCTCTCTCTAGAAACTAATTCTAACTACTAAACTAAACTAATGGCAACTAGATTTCTCATCCCTCTTCAATCCTTGACTTAAATAGCATCAGAAATGAGTTGGATTGGGCCCACAAGGCTCCTAAAACCGCTGGGGACGATTTCATTAAAGTGGCCACAGATAGAATCGGGGCGCGCGCGCAAAGTGCGCGTGCGTGCCCCTGAACGTGAAGCAACATATGGCAAAATTTATATCGTTTCGAAGCCCCGGATGTTAGCTTTCCAACCCAACTAGAACCACATCATTTGGACCTCTGTAGCTCAAGTTATGGTCGTTTAAGTGCAAAGAGGTCGGCTTGACAGCTTTCCGGTTCTTTCATTTCTTCATGAGTTCTCCAACTTTACATGCTTTTTCTTCATTCCCTTGATCCAATCTTTGCCTCCTAAATCTTAAATCACTTAACAAACATATCAAGGCATCTAATGGAATCAAGGTGAATTAAATTAATTCATTTTAAGACCTAAAAAGCATGTTTTCACTCTTAAGCACAATTAAAGGAGAAGTTATAAAACCATGCTATTTCATTGAATAAATGTGGGTAAAAGGTTATAAAATCCCCCAAAATCAATACAAGATAAATCGTAAAAATGGGGTTTGTCATGACCCTCTTTGTATTTTGCATGAGATTTATTTAATGACTATTGATTATGTGTGGACACAACTCCGTTCATCTTAACCAGCAAGTGTACTGGGTCGTCCAAGTAATACCTTACGTGAGTAAGGGTCGATCCCACAGAGATTGTTGGTATGAAGCAAGCTATGGTCACCTTGTAACTCTCAGTTAGGCGGATTCAAGTATAAGTGGATTATTGGTTTAAATTTGATTAATGGAATAAATAGAAAATAAAGAAGGATAGAAATACTTATGTAAATCAATAGTGGGAATTTCAGATAGGCGTGTGGAGATGCTAGAATCCTTTCGAATCTCTACTTTCTTATTGCTTTCATCCAATCCTTCTTACTCCTTTCCATGGCAAGCTATATGTAGGGCATCACCATCATCAATGACTACTTTTAATCCTCTCGGGAAAATGGTCCTATACGCTGTCACTGCACGGCTAATCGTCTGGAGGCATCACCCTTGTTGATAGCTACATCCCATCCTCTCAGTGAAAATGGTCCAAATGCTCTGTCACAGCACGGCTAATCATCTGTCGGTTCTCAATCAGGTTGGAGTAGAATCCGTTGATTCTTTTGCGTTTGTCATCACGCCCAGCCTTCAAGAGTTTGAAGCTCGTCACAGTCATTCAATACCGGAATCCTACTCGGAATACCACAGACAAGGTTAGACTTTCCGGATCCCCATGAATGCCGCCATCTATCTAGCTTATACCACGAAGATTCTGTTGGGGAATCTAAGAGATATGCGCCT
>NC_029780.3:80875952-80876347 GCF_000817695.3 Arachis duranensis | reverse complement strand
AAATGTGAATTTAACATAAAAACTAATGTAAACATCCCTAAAAGTAGCTTGAACTTACTAAAAACTACCTAAAAACAATGCCAAAAAGCGTATAAATTATCCGCTCATCACAACACCAAACTTAAATTGTTGCTTGTCCCCAAGCAACTGAAAATCAATTAGGATAAAAAGAAGAGAATATACTATAAATTCCAAAATATCAATGAATATTAATTCTACTTAGATGAGCGAGACTTGTAGCTTTTTGCTTCTGAACAGTTTTGGCATCTCACTTTTTCCTTTGAAGTTTAGAATGATTGGCTTCTCTAGGAACTTAGAATTTCGGATAGTGTTATTGACTTTCCTAGTTAAGCATGTTGATTCTTGAACACAGCTACTTATGAGTCTTGGCCGTG
>NC_029780.3:80873485-80875848 GCF_000817695.3 Arachis duranensis | reverse complement strand
ACTGGGTGAACCTTTTCAGATTGTGACTCAGCTTTGCTAGAGTCCCCAGTTAGTGGTGTCCAGAGCTCTTAAGCACACTCTTTTGCTTTGGATCATGACTTTAACCATTCAGTCTCAAGCTTTTTACTTGGACCTTCATGACACAAGCACATGGTTTGGGACAGCTTGATTTAGCCGCTTAGGCCTGGATTTTATTTCCTTGGGCCCTCCTATCCATTGATTCTCAAAGCCTTGGATCCTTTTTACCCTTGTCTTTTGGTTTTAAGGGCTATTGGCTTTTTCTGCTTGCTTTTTCTTTTTCTTTCTATTTTTTTTCGCCATTTTTTCGCAAGTTTTTTTTATTTTCACTGCTTTTTCTTGCTTCAAGAATCAATTTCATGATTTTTCAGATCATCAATAACATTTTTCTTTGTTCATCATTCTTTCAAGAGCCAATAATTTTAACATTCATAAACAACAAGATCAAAAATATGCACTGTTCAAGCATTCATTTAGAAAACAAAAAGTATTGTCACCACATCAATATAATTAAATTAAATTCAAGGATAAATTTGAAATTCATGAACTTCTTGTTCTTTTGAATTAAAACATTTTTCATTTAAGAGAGGTGAAGGATTAATGGATTTTATTCATAGCTTTAAGACATAGTTACTACATCCTAATGATCATAAAGTAGAGACACAAAACATAGATAGACATGAAGGATAAAAATCGAAAAAGCAGGGAAAATAAGAACAAGGAATGAGTCCACCTGAGTGAGGGTGGCGCCTTCTTGAAGGTCCAATGGTGCTTTTTGAGCTCCTTTATGTCTCTTCCTTGCTTCTGTTGTATGATCCCTAGTGATTTTGGTGTTCTTATCCTTAGTTGCTTCCAATAATTATGTGGAGGAACATGTATCCCCTGAGGTATCTCAGGGATCTCTTGATTTGCAGTCAAATATTCTACCACTGAGCTATAAACCCTTTAGATGAGTCTTTCCATCTCCCATGACTCAGAGGTGAAAGCTTTTGTCTTTTTCCTTGTTCCTGCTCATATAGGGAAGAAGAGAACAAGAAAAGAAAGAGGAATCCTCTATGTCACAGTATAGAGATTCCTTTATGTTAGTAGAAGAAGAAAGGGAAGAAGAGTGAAGAAGAATGGGTAAGGATAGATAAGAAGAATGGAGAATCCAAACACATAAGAATAGAGGTAGTGATTTGAAATGAAGAGAAGTGTTAGTGAATAAATAAATAAATAGAAGAAGAGGAGAGGGAAGGAATTTCGAAAATAAATTTTGAAAAAGTAGTTAATGATTTTCGAAAATTAAAGATAATATATAATTAAAATTAAAATTTAAAACAATTAAAAAGAATTTTTGAAAAAGAGATGAGATATTTTCGGAAATTAGAGAGGGATAGGTAGTTAGTTGGTTTTGAAAAAGATAAGAAACAAACAAAAAGTTAAATAGTTAGTTGAAAAAGATATTAAAATCAAATTTGAAAAGATGAGAAGATAAGAAGTTAGATAAGATATTTTGAAATCAAATTTTTTTTGAAAAAGATAAAATTTGAAAAAGATATGATATAAAAGATAAGATAAAAAGTAAAAGATATGATTTTTGAAAAAGATTTTGAAAAGATAATATTTTTAAAATTGAAAATTTGACTTGACTTGTAAGAAACAACTAATTTTTAAAATTTTTGACTAAGTCAACTCAAATTTTCGAAAATTAGGAGATAAAAAAGGAAAAGATATTTTTTTTTTATTTTTGAATTTTTTTATGATGAGAGAGAAAAACACAAAAATGACCCAAAACATGAAAATTTTAGATCAAAACACAAGATACATGCAAGAACACTATGAATGTTAAGATGAAAACCAAGAACACTTTGAAGATCATGATGAACATCAAGAACATATTTTTGAAAAAAAATTTTATGCAAAGAAAACATGCAAGACACCAAACTTAGAAATCTTTAATGCATGGACTCTAACAAACGAAAAATGCATATGAAAAACAACAAACAACAAAAAACAAGAAATCATCAAGATCAAACAAGAAGACTTGTCAAGAACAACTTGAAGATCATGAAGAACACTATGAATGCATGGAATTTCGAAAAATGCAAGAAAAATTTTTAAAGCATGCAATTGACACCAAACTTAAAAATTGACTCAAGACTCAAACAGGAAACACAAAATATTTTTTATTTTTATGATTTTATTAATTTTTTGGATTTTTGTTGATTTTTTTCGAAAATATTTTTTTTGAAAAAACGAAAAAGAAAAGAAAAATTTTGAAAAAGTTTTTTTTTTAGAAAAGAAAATTACCTAATCTGAGCAACAAGATGAACCGTCAGTTGTCCATACTCGAACAATCCCCG
>NC_029780.3:80872835-80873362 GCF_000817695.3 Arachis duranensis | reverse complement strand
CCGTTCATCTTAACCAGCAAGTGTACTGGGTCGTCCAAGTAATACCTTACGTGAGTAAGGGTCGATCCCACAGAGATTGTTCGTATGAAGCAAGCTATGGTCACCTTGTAAATCTCAGTTAGGCGGATTCAAGTATAAGTGGATTATTGGTTTAAATTTGATTAATGGAATAAATAGAAAATAAAGAGGGATAGAAATACTTATTTAAATCAATAGTGGGAATTATAGATAGGTGTGTGGAGATGCTAGAATCCTTTCGAATCTCTACTTTCTTATTGCTTTCATCCAATCCTTCTTACTCCTTTCCATGGCAAGCTGTATGTAGGGCATCACCATCATCAATGGCTACTTTTAATCCTCTCGGGAAAAAGGTCCTATGCGCTGTCACTGCACGGCTAATCGTCTGGAGGCATCACCCTTGTTGATAGCTACATCCCATCCTCTCAGTGAAAATGGTCCAAATGCTCTGTCACAGCACGGCTAATCATCTGTCGGTTCTCAATCAGGTTGGAGTAGAATCCATTAAG
>NC_029780.3:80872130-80872713 GCF_000817695.3 Arachis duranensis | reverse complement strand
ACAGACAAGGTTAGACTTTCCGGATCCCCATGAATGCCGCCATCTATCTAGCTTATACCACGAAGATTCTGTTGGGGAATCTAAGAGATATGCGCCCGGCCTAGAGTAGAACGGAGGTGGTTGTCAATCACGCGCGTTCATAGGTGAGAATGATGATGAGTGTCATGAATCATCACATTCATTAAAGTGTTGTACAACGTATATCTTGGAATAAGAATAAAAGAGAATTGAATAGAAAGTAATAATAATTGTATTGAAACTTGAGGTACAGCAGAGCTCCACACCCTTAATCTATGGTGTGTAGAAACTCCACCGTTGAAAATACATAAGTTAAAGGTTCAGGCATGGCCAAATGGCCAGCCCCCATGAAGGTGATCAAAAGACCGAATGGTCAAAAGATGACTAATACACTAGTAAAACATCTTATTTATACTAAACTAGCTACTAGGGTTTACATGAGTAAGTAACTGATGCATAAATCCACTTCCGGGGCCCACTTGGTGTATGTTTGGGCTGAGCTTGATCTATCCACGAGCTGAGGCTTTTCTTGGAGTTGAACTCCAAGTTATAACGTGTTTTGGGC
>NC_029780.3:80870503-80871997 GCF_000817695.3 Arachis duranensis | reverse complement strand
TCCGAATAAAGTATGGACTATTATATATTGCTGGAAAGCTCTGGATGTCTACTTTCCAACGCCGTTAAGAGCGCGCCATTTGGAGTTCTGTAGCTCCAGAAAATCCATTTCGAGTGCAGGGAGGTCAGATTCCAACAGCATCAGCAGTCCTTTTTGTCAGCCTTTTTCAGAGTTTTACTCAAGTCCCTCAATTTCAGCCAGAAATTACCTGAAATCACAGAAAAACACACAAACTCATAGTAAAGTCTAGAAATATGAATTTAACATAAAAACTAATGAAAACATCCCTAAAATTAGCTTGAACTTACTAAAAACTACCTAAAAACAATGCCAAAAAGCGTATAAATTATCCGCTCATCACATGTCCATCTGGAGTATTTGCATACAGAAGGATGCCATTTGGCCTGTGCAATGCACCTGCAACCTTTCAGAGGTGCATGCTCTCAATTTTCTCTGATATGGTGGAAAAATTCCTGGAAGTCTTCATGGATGACTTTTCAGTATTTGGAGACTCATTCAGCTCCTGTCTTGGCCATCTAGCACTTGTTCTAAAGAGATGCCAAGAGACTAACTTGGTTTTAAACTGGGAAAAATGTCACTTTATGCTGACTGAAGGAATTGTCCTTGGGCACAAAATCTCGAACAAGGGAATAGAGGTGGATCAAGCTAAGGTAGAGGTAATTGAAAAATTACCACCACCTGCCAATGTTAAGGCAATCAGAAGCTTTCTGGGACATGCAGGGTTCTATAGGAGGTTTATAAAGGATTTTTCAAAAATTGCCAAACCTCTGAGCAACTTGCTAGCTGCTGACACGCCATTTGTCTTTGATAAGGAGTGTCTGCAGGCATTTGAGACTCTGAAAGCTAAATTGGTCACAGCACCAATCATCTCTGCACCAAACTGGACACTGCCATTTGAGCTAATGTGTGATGCTAGTGACCATGCCATTGGCGCAGTGTTGGGACAAAGGCATGACAAGCTTCTGCACGTCATTTACTATGCCAGCCGTGTTCTAAATGACGCACAGAAGATTTACACAACCACAGAAAAAGAGCTACTTGCAGTGGTTTACGCCATTGACAAATTCAGATCCTATTTAGTAGGATCAAAAGTGATTGTGTACACTGATCATGCTGCTCTTAAATATCAACTCACAAAGCAGGATTCAAAACCCAGACTTATAAGATGGGTGTTGCTTCTGCAAGAGTTTGATATAGAAATAAGAGACAGAAAAGGGACAGAGAATCAGGTAGCAGATCACCTGTCCCGAATATAACCAGTAGAAGGGGCATCCCTCCCTCTTACTGAGATCTCTGAAACCTTTCCGGATGAGCAACTGTTTGCCATCCAGGAAGTGCCATGGTTTGCAAATATTGCAAACTACAAGGCAGTGAGATTCATACCCAAAGAATACAGTAGGCAGCAATCAAAGAAGCTGATCACGGATGCAAAGTATTATCTTTAGGATGAGCCGTATCTCTTTAAGAGATGTG
>NC_029780.3:80868365-80870380 GCF_000817695.3 Arachis duranensis | reverse complement strand
TGGTGGCAGTGGATTATGTATCCAAATGTGTGTAGGCTATTGCAACACCCACTAATGATACTAAAACAGTGTTAAAATTCCTCCAGAAACACATCTTCAGCAGATTTGGTACCCCTAGAGTATTAATCAGTGATGGGGGCACTCATTTCTGCAATAAATAGGAGTTAGCCATAGGGTAGCTACTCCATATCACCCACAGACTAATGGGCAAGCTGAAGTCTCAAATAGAGAACTCTAAAGAATCCTAGAACGGACTGTAATTAACCGTAGAAGGGATTGGGCAAGAAGCTTGGATGATGCTCTGTGGGCATACAGAACAGCATTCAAGATCCCTATAGGGACCTCTCCATACCAGCTTGTGTATGGAAAGGCATGTCACTTGCCAGTGGAACTGGAACACAAGGCCTACTGGGCAACCAAATTCCTAAATCTTGATGCCAAGTTAGCTGGAGAAAAACGATTGCTCCAGTTAAATGAGCTAGAGGAATTTAGACTCAATGCTTTCGAGAATGCAAAAATTTACAAAGAAAAAGCAAAAAGATGGCATGATAAGAAATTGTCATCCAGAGTCTTTGAGCCGGGGCAGAAAGTTTTGCTATTTAATTCTAGGCTCAAATTATTCCCCGGGAAATTAAAATCCCGGTGGAGAGGTCCATATGTGATTACAAGTGTATCACCATATGGATACGTAGAGCTTCAGGATAATGAATCTAACAAAAAGTTCATTGTTAATGGACAGAGAGTTAAACATTATCTTGAAAGCAATTTTAAGCAAGAATGCTCAAAACTGAGACTTGATTAAAAGCTCAGTAATAGTCCAGCTAACGACATTAAAGAAGCGCTTGCTGGGAGGCAACCCAGCCACTCACAAAATTTAATTTTATTTGTTTCTGCTAATTAATTAATTTTTACAGATATATGTCAGAGTATCTTCAAAAGGTAAAATAGCAATTGATTGAATTCACAGAGTTACAGGGAAATTTGGAAGCTCAATGGCATGAAAAAGCCAGCAAGAAACGTTTTGGGCATTGAACGCCCAAAAGAAGCACCCATTGGGCGTTCAATGCCAGTAAGGGTAGCCATCTGGGCGTTAAACGCCAGAAAGGAGCATCTTCTGGGCGTTGAACGCCAGAAAGAAGCACCTTCTAGGCGTTTAACGCCAGATTGACAGCGTCTTGGGCGTTCAGAAAAACGTCCAGTGACAAAGGACTTCCTGGCGTTCAACGCCAGAAAGAAGCAACAGCTGGGCGTTGAACGCCCAGGAGAAGCAGCAATTGGGCGTTAAACGCCCAAAACAAGTAGCATTTGGGCGTTTAACGCCAGAATGGTGGGGAGGAGGTAAAATTCGTTTTTCTTCACAAATTTTCTAATTTTTATGTTTCAATTCATAATTTCTTGCATAAACATGTTTCAAAATGTCATCCTTTAATTTCAAAAAAAATTTTAATCCTAATTTCTAAAAACCCTAATTTCTAAAATCCTTTTTTCAAAAATATCAAATGTATCTTAATTCATAAACACAAATCTTTTTCCAATCCAAATCTTTCTCAAATCTTTTTCAACTCATCATATCTTTTGGATTTCGAAATTGCCTCTCCCTCTATTCCTCTCCTATCCTTTCTTTTGCTTGAGGACAAGCAAACCTCTAAGTTTGGTGTGAGTTGCCATGATCACTGAACTAAAACTCATCAAGATCATGGCACCTAAGGGAACAGGAAGAGCAAGGATGTGAACTGAAGGAACTAAAGTGTCAGAAGCTATTCCTTGAAGGACCAAGCACCCCACAGACTAGAGGAACATCCACTTCCCAAAATACAGGTTGTTAAGTTCTAATTTTAAGCTTTAACTCTGTGATAGTATTTTTATAGAAATTTACCTTATAAGTTATATAGGAGTAGTAGTAATTAGTATCTCTATTTTGATTTTATCTCCAATTAAGCTATAATTTATTTTTCTCATCATTATCAAACATGAATAAATTAGTAGATTCTTAGAATAAAGAGGCAATATTTTTT
>NC_029780.3:80867907-80868253 GCF_000817695.3 Arachis duranensis | reverse complement strand
TGAACAGTGCATATTTTTGATATTGAATTTTATGAATGTTAAAATTGTTGGCTCCTGAAAGAATGATGAAAAAGAGAAATGTTATTGATGATCTGAAAAATCATGAATTTGATTCTTAAAGCAAGAAAAAGCAGTGAAAAAAAACTTTTACAAGAAATCATTGGATCAAGAAAAAGAAAAAGCCAATAGCCCTTAAAACCAAAAGGCAAGGGTGAAAAGGATCCAAGGCTTTGAGCATCAGTGGATAGGAGGGCCCAAGGAAGTAATTCCAGGCCTAAGCGGCTAAATCAAGCTGTCCCTAACCATGTACTTGTGGCATGCAGGTCCAAGTGAAAAGCTTGAGACC
>NC_029780.3:80864951-80865877 GCF_000817695.3 Arachis duranensis | reverse complement strand
GTGATTGACAACCACTTTCGTTCTACATGCAACCGAGCTTGAATGTGTATCTCTTAGATTCCCCAACAGAATCTTCGTGGTATAAGTTAGATAGATGGCGGCATTCATGAGGATCCGGAAGGTCTAAACCTTGTCTGTGGTATTCCGAGTAGGATTCTATGATTGAATGACTGTGACGAGCTTCAAACTCCTGAAGGCTGGGCGTGATGACAAGCGCAAAAGCATCAAGGGATTCTATTCCAACCTGATTGAGAACCGACAGATGATTAGCCGTGCTGTGACAGAGCATAGGAACGTTTTCACTGAGAGGATGGGATGTAGCCATTGACAACGGTGATGCCCTACATACAGCTTGCCATGGAAAGGAGTAAGAAGGATTGAGTTGAAGCAGTGGGAGAGCAGGCGTCCTTGAGCCATACAGTATAACTCCATTCGCTTATCTGAAATTCCCACCAATGAATCTGCATGAGTATTCTATCCCTTTTATTATTTATTTTCTTATTTCTATTTTCAAAAACCCATAAACCAATTTAATCTGCCTAACTGAGATTTACAAGATGACCATAGCTTGCTTCATACCAACAATCTCTGTGGGATCGACCCTTACTCACGTAAGGTTTATTACTTGGACGACCCAGTACACTTGCTGGTTAGTTGAACGGAGTTGTGAGCTTCTCTAACAGTGCCTGGAATTCTTTTATCACAATTTCGTCCACCAAGTTTTTGGCGCCGTTGCCGGGGATTGTTCGAGTATGGACAACTGACGGTTCATCTTGTTGCTCAGATTGGGTAATTTTCTTTTCCAAAATCTTTTTCAAAAATTTTTCTTTTCTTTTTCGTTTTTCCAAAAATGTTTTTTTCGAAAAAAATTAAATAAAAAAATACAAAAAATTAGAAAATCATAAAAATAAAAAATATTTTGTGTT
>NC_029780.3:80864016-80864867 GCF_000817695.3 Arachis duranensis | reverse complement strand
ATGCTTTTAAAATTTTTCTTGCATTTTTTCGAAAATCTCATGCATTCATAGTGTTCTTCATGATCTTCAAGTTGTTCTTGACAAGTCTTCTTGTTTGATCTTGATGAATTCTTGTTTAGTGTTGTTTGTTGTTTTTCATGTGCATTTTTGCATTCATATTTTCCATGCATTAAAGATTTCTAAGTTTGGTGTCTTGCATGTTTTCTTTGCATCAAAAATTTTTTAAAATTATGTTCTTGATGTTCATCTTGATCTTCAAAGTGTTCTTGGTGTTCATCTTGACATTCATAGCATTCTTGCATGCATCTTGTGTCTTGATCCAAAATTTTCATGTTTTGGGTCATTTTTGTGTTTTTCTTTAAAAAGTAAAAAATAAAAAAAATATCTTTTCCTTATTTCCCTCCAAAATTTCGAAATTTTGGGTTGACTTGGTCAAAATTTTTTTAAAATTAGTTGTTTCTTACAAGTCAAGTCAAAATTTCAATTTTAAAAATCTTATCTTTTTAAAATCTTTTTCAAAAATCATATCTTTTTCATTGTTTTTATCATTTTCGAAAATTTCAAAATTATTTTTCAAAATATTTTCAAAAATCTTTTTCTTATCTTTAAATCAAAGCTTTGAAAATTAGCTAACAATTAATGTGATTGGTTCAAAAATTTGAAGTTTGTTACTTTCCTGTTAAGAAAGGTTCAATCTTTAAATTCTAGAATCTTATCTTGTAGTTTATTGTTAGTTAAGTCAATTTTAAAAATTAAATCTTTTATCTTTTATCTTATCTTTTTCAAAAATTTTATCTTTTCAAAATTTGATTTCAAAATATCTTATCTAACTTCTTATCTTCTTATCTTTT
>NC_029780.3:80860343-80861016 GCF_000817695.3 Arachis duranensis | reverse complement strand
TCCTTTCTTCTTCATTTTCACACAACACAAACCCCTTCTTCTCTCATATAGCCGAACCCCCTCCTCTCTTTCTCTACCACATTTCTCTTCTTCTTCTTCTACTCTTCTTTTCTTTTTTTTTTGCTCGAGGGCGAGCAAATTTTAAGTTTGGTGTGGTAAAAAGCATAAGCTTTTTGTTTTTTCCATTACCATCAATGGCACCTAAGGCTGGAGTATCCTCTAGAAAAGGAAAAGGGAAGACAAAAGCTTCCACCTCCGAGTCATGGGAGATGGAAAGATTCATCTCCAAGAGCCATCAAGACCACTTCTATGATGTTGTGGCAAAGAAGAAGGTGATCCCCGAGGTCCCTTTCAAGCTCAAAAAGAATGAGTATCCGGAAATCCAACATGAAATCCAAAGAAGAGGTTGGGAAGTCACAACCAACCCCATGCAACAAGTTGGAATATTGATGGTTCAAGAGTTCTATGCCAATGCATGGATCACTAGGAACCATGATCAAAGTATGAACCCGAATCCAAAGAACTATCTCACAATGGTTCGGGGGAAATACTTAGATTTTAGTCTGGAAAATGTGAGGTTGGCGTTTCACTTGCCTATGATGCAAGGGGATGAACGCCCCTACACTAGAAGGGTCAACTTTAATCAAAGGTTGGATCAAGTCCTAATGGACAT
>NC_029780.3:80859834-80860177 GCF_000817695.3 Arachis duranensis | reverse complement strand
GAAGTTACTGTGGATCGGGCCATCATGATTCATAGCATCATGATTGGAGAGGAAGTAGAAGTTCATGAAGTCATCTCCAATGAATTCTACAAAATAGCCGATAAGTCCTCCACCATGGCAAGGCTAGCTTTTCCTCACCTTATTTGCCATTTGTGCTACTCGGCTGGAGTCATCATAGAAGGAGATACCCCCATTGAAGAAGACAAGCCCATAACCAAGAAAAGAATGGAGCAAGCAAGAGAAGCTCCTCACGGCCCTCAAGAAGTGCATGAGGAAGCTCATCATCAACAAATTCCTGAGATGCCTCAAGGAATGCACTTTCCTCCCAACAACTATTGGGAGT
>NC_029780.3:80837055-80857568 GCF_000817695.3 Arachis duranensis | reverse complement strand
TACATACAGCTTGCCATGGAAAGGAGTAAGAAGGATTGAGTTGAAGCAGTGGGAGAGCAGGCGTCCTTGAGCCATACAGTATCTCCATTCGCTTATCTGAAATTCCCACCAATGAATCTGCATGAGTATTCTATCCCTTTTATTATTTATTTTCTTATTTCTATTTTCAAAAAACCCATAAACCAATTTAATCTGCCTAACTGAGATTTACAAGGTGACCATAGATTGCTTCATACCAACAATCTCTGTGGGATCGACCCTTACTCACGTAAGGTTTATTACTTGGACGACCCAGTACACTTGCTGGTTAGTTGAACGGAGTTGTGAATTCAACCAGTGCCATAATAATGATTTCATACAAAATAGTTAGAACATTGATCACAATTTCGTCCACCACAGAGCATTTGGACCATTTTCACTGAGAGGATGGGAAGTAGCCATTGACAACGGTGACACCCTACATACAGCTTGCCATGGAGGGAACTTTGCACTTTTCCATGGATAGAATATTACATTACAGGAATAAATCAGACAAAGCATCTCCAAGACTCCAACATATTCTCCATTACTGCATAACAAGTAATTATTTCACACTCTTTTATTTTTTCTAATAATTCCAACTGATAATTTTTATTGATATCCTAACTAAGAATAATAAAATAAATATAGCTTGCTTCAAACCAATAATCTCCGTGGGATCGACCCTTACTCACGTAAGGTATTACTTGGACGACCCAGTGCACTTGCTGGTTAGTTGTGCGAAGTTGTGACAAGAATTGTGATTTCCAATTTCGTCCACCAGCTCACGAGGACGAACTGCTTTGATACCATAGTGTAACACCCTAATATTCAAATTCTTATGCTTGAGTCATAAGTCAATGATAATAAGGTGGTATGACTCAACGTGGAGTTATAATACTGGTGCACAAAATTGCAATCACACTTTTTGCAATACGCACAACTAACCAGCAAGTGCACTGTATCGTCCAAGTAATACCTTACGTGAGTAAGGGTCGAATCCCATGGAGATTGCTGGCTTGATACAAGCTATGGTTATCTTATTATTCTTAGTCAGGATACCAACAACAATGTTTTTCAAGTTCAATTGTAAAAAGTGAAAGGGCATAAAATAAATACTTATTGTGCAATAACGGAGAATATGTTGGAGTTTTGGAGATGCTTTGTCCTCTGAATTCCTGCAACATAATGCTTTCTCACTTTCATAAATGCAAGGCTCCTTCCATGGTAAGCTGTATGTAGGGTGTCACCGTTGTCAATGGCTACTTTCCATCCTCTCAGTGAAAATGGTCCAAATGCTCTGTCACAGCACGGTTAATCATCTGTTGGTTTTCGATCATGTTGGAATAAGATCCATTGATCCTTTTGCGTCTGTCACTACGCCCAACACTCGTGAGTTTGAAGTTCGTCACAGTCATCCAATCCCAGAATCCTACTCGGAATACTACAGACAAGGTTTAGACTTTCTGGATCCTCATGAATGCCGCCAACAATTCTAGCTTATACCACGAAGATTCTGATTAGGGAATCTAAGAGATACTCATTCAATCTAATGTAGAACGGAGGTGGTTGTCAGGTACACGTTCATGGATTGAAGAAGGTGATGAGTGTCACGGATCATCACCTTCTTCATAGTGAAGCGCGAATGAACATCTTAGATAGGAACAAGCATGTTTGAATGGAAAACAGAAATAATTGCATTAATTCATCGAGACGCTGCAGAGCTCCTCACCCCCAACAATGGAGTTTAGAGACTCATGCCGTCAAAGAGTATAAAATTCAGATATAAAAATGTCATGAGATACAAAATAAATCTCTAAAAGTTGTTTAAATACTAAACTAGTAACCTAGGTTTATAGAAAATGAGTAAACTAGTAAACTAGGATGGATAGTGCAGAAATCCACTTCTGGGGCCCACTTGGTGTGTGCTGGGGCTGAGACTTAAGCTTCTCATGTGCCTGGGCTGTTTCTGGAGTTGAACGCCAGGTTGTATCCTGTTTCTGGCATTGAACTCCAACTTGCAACCTGTTTCTAGCGCTGAATGCCAAACTGCAATATGAAACTGGCGTTGAACGCCTGTTTACGTCATCTAGCTTTGCGCAAAGTATAGACTATTATATATTGATAAAAAGACTTGGATGTCTACTTTCCAACCCAATTAAGAGCGTGCCAATTGGACTTTTGTAGCTCCAAAAAAGCCATTCCGAGTTCAGGGAGGTCAGAATCCAACAGCATCAACAGTCCTTTTTCAGCTTTAATCAGATTTTTGCTCAGCTCCCTCAATTTCAGCCAGAAAATACCTGAAATTATAGAAAAATACACAAACTCATAGTAAATTCCAGAAATATGATTTTTTCCTAAAAACTAATAAAATTATACTAAAAACTAATTAAAACATACTAAAATCTACATGAAATTACCCCCAAAAAGCGTATAAAATATCCGCTCATCACAACACCAAACTTAAACTGTTGCTTGTCCTCAAGCAACTAGATAAATAAAATAGGATAAAAATAAAATGAGAAGCAATAATATCTCAGAGTTTTAAGTGAAGCTCAGATTCTAATCAGATGAGTGGGACTAATAGCTTTTTGCCTCTGAATAGTTTTGGCATCTCACTTTATCCTTTGAAATCCAGAATGATTGGCATCCATAGGAACTTAGAATTCAGATAGTATTATTGATTCTTCTAGTTTAGTATGTTGATTCTTGAACACAGTTACTTTATGAGTCTTGTTTGTGGCCCTAAGCACTTTGTTTTCCAGTATTACTACCGGATACATAAATGCCACAGACACATAACTGGGTGAACCTTTTCAGATTGTGACTTAGCTTTGCTAGAGTCCCCAATTAGAGGTGTCCAGAGTTCTTAAGCACACTCTTTTACTTTGGATCACGACTTTAACCACTCAGTCTCAAATTTTTCACTTAGACCTGCATGCCACAAACACATGGTTAGGGACAGCTTGATTTAGCCGCTTAGGCCTGGATTTATTTCCTTGGGCCCTCCTATCCATTGATGCTCAAAGCCTTGGATCCTTTTCACCCTTGCCTTTTAGTTTAAAGGGCTATTGGCTTTTTCTACCTCTTTTGCTTTTTTTTCACTGCTTTTTCTTACTTCAAGAATCAATTTTATGATTTTTCAGATCATCAATAATATTTTTCTTGTTCATCATTCTTTCAAGAGCCAATACTTTTAACATTCATGGATTTCAATATAAAAAAAATACACTGTTCAGGCATTCATTCAGAAAACAAAAAGTATTACCACCACATATAAATGATTAGAATTTTTCTTATTAAGAACTCAAAATTAAATTGCCTCTTTATTCTAAAAATCTACTATTTTATTCATGTTTGATGATGATGAGAAAAATAAATTATAGCTTAATTGGAAATAAAATCAAAATAGATATACTAATTACTACTACTCCTATATAACTTCTAAGATAAATCTATAAGACAACTATCACATAGTAAAGCTAAGATTAGGACTCAACAACCTTTATTTTGGGAAGTGGATGTTCCTCTAGTCTATGGGGTGCTTGATACTTCAAGAGATAATTTCTGACACTTCAGTTCCTTCAAGTCACGCCTTTTCTCTTCTTGTTTCCCAAGCAGTTTGCAAAGCATGCTATTTTGATTATTCTCTTCTTCCTTTATTTGGTCCATAGCTTCTTGCAACTTGGCAACCGATGCTTCAAGATGCTCCTAGTATTCAAATTGAGGAAATTTCGGGAGAAATTCCTGTGCTCTCCTCTTGATGGGTTCATCCTGCCCTTGTTGTTTTTCCATTGATGTTTTGGTGATTGGTTGCTCATCTGAGATATACTCAGTTATTCCCATCTTTACTCCAGCATCTTTACATAGCATAGATATTAAGCTAGGATAAGCCAATTTGGCATCTTTGGAGTTCTTGTTTGTAATTATGTAAAGTTCACATGAAATCAACTGATGAACTTCCACTTCTCTTCCTAACATAATGTAATGGATCATCACTGCTCTTTTAATAGTGACCTCAGAGCGGTTGCTAGTGGGCAGTATAGAACGCCCAATGAAGTCCAGCCAGCCTCTGGCAACTGGTTTGAGATCTTCTCTTTTGAGTTGATTTGGGATGCCCTTGGTGCTGGTGGTCCACCTGGATCCAGGGAGGCATATGTCCTCTAGAATCTTGTCCAGGCCTTTATTTGTTCTCATCATTCTTCTATTAAAGGAGTCTGAGTCATCTTTCAGCTGGGGTAGCTTAAAGATCTCCCTGATTTTATCAGGGTAGATATGAACAATCTTTCCTCTGACCAAGGTCCGAGAGTCATAGAGAGCAGTTCCAGATATTCTCTGCCTGTCTATTTGCCATAGGTTAGCGTAGAATTCCTGAACCATGTTTCTTCCCACCTTTGTCTCAGGATTAGCTAGGATTTCCCAATTCCTGTTTCGAATTTGCTCTTGGATCTCCGGATGTTCATCTTCTTTCAGATCGAATTTGACTTTCGGGACCACTGACCTTAGACCCATTATTTTGTAGTAATGGTCTGAATGTTCTTTGGTTAAGAACTTCCCTTGATTCCAAAGTGGTTTTGAAATACTCTCTTTCTTGCCTCTTGGAGTGGGTTGTTTTCCTTTAGGAGCCATAATCTTAGTGGGTATGGTTTAGTGATCACGGATAAACACACCAAACTTAGAGGTTTGCTTGTCCTCAAGCAAAAGAAAAGAAAGGAGAGGGATAGAAGGAGAGCTTGTTTTCAAATTGTTGAGGAGAGGGGAGAGGCCGAGAGTGGATTTAAAGGGAGGGGGTGAGTTTTCGAAAATTTTGAAGAAAGATAGGATAGAAGATATAATTTGTAAAAGATAAATATGATAGAAAAAAGATATAATTAAAAATTAAAAAGATATAAAAGATATTTGAAAAAGATAAATCTGAATTAAAAAAAAGATTTGGAATTAAAGATAATTGATTTTTTTGAAAAAGATTTGAAAAGGAGTTGGATGGGATTTGAAAAAGGATTTGTGTTTATGAATTAAGATACATTTGACATTTTTGAAAAAGGGATTTTAGAAATTAGGATTAAAATTTTTGGAATTGAAGGATGAGAGTTTGTAACATGTTTATACAAAAAATCATGAATTGGAACATAAAAATTTGAAAAAATGTGAATTGAAAACGAATTTACCTCCTCCCCACAATCCTGGCGTTAAACTCCCAATCGCTGTATGTTTTGGGTGTTTAATACCCATTTGCAACTTCTCCTGGGCGTTCAACGCCCAACTGTTGCTTCTAGCTGGCGTTGAACGCCAGGAACTCCTTTGTCACTGGGCGTTTTTCTGAACGCCCAGGACGCTATAAATCCGGCGTTAAATGCCCAGAAGGTGCTTCTTTCTGGCATTCAACGCCCAGAAGATGCTTCTTTCTGGCGTTTAATGCCCAGATGGCTATCCTTACTGGCGTTGAACGCCCAGTAGATGCTTCTTTTGGGCGTTCAACGCCCAAAACAGCTCTTACTGGCTTTTTCGCACCAGTGAGCTTTCTTTTTTATCTTTTATCCTGTGAATCCTTCTGTAACTTTTGTGAACTCGAACAATTGCTATTTTACCTTGAAGATAATTGACATAAACCTATAAAAATCAATTAATTAATAAATAAGCTTTGTAAATGGCTGGGCTGCCTCCCAGCAAGCGCTTCTTTATTATCTTTAGCTGGACTATTACTAAGCTTTACTCAAGTCTTAGTTTTGAGCATTCTTTCTCAAAATTGCTTTCAAGATAATGTTTGACTCTTTGTCCATTAACAATGAACATTTTGTTAGAATCATTATCCTGAAGCTTCACGTATCCATATGGTGATACACTTGTAATCACATATGGACCTCTCCACCAGGACTTCAATTTTTTTCAGGGAATAATCTGAGCCTAGAATTAAACAGCAGAACTTTCTACCCTGGCTCAAAGACTCTGGATGACAGTTTCTTATCATGCCATCTTTTTGCCTTCTCTTTGTAAATTTTTGCATTTTCAAAAGCATTGAGTCTGAATTCCTCTAGTTCATTTAACTGGAGCAATCATTTTTCTCCAGCTAACTTGGCATCAATGTTTAGGAATCTGGTTGCCCAATAGGCCTTATGTTCCAGTTCCACTGGCAAGTGACAGGCTTTTTCATACACCAGCTGGTATGGAGAAGTTCCTATAGGTGTCTTGAATGCTGTTCTGTATGCCCACAGAGCATCATCCAAGCTTTTTGCCCAATCCTTTCTACGGTTAATCACAGTCCGTTCCAGGATTCTTTTAAGTTCTCTATTAGAGACTTCAGCTTGCCCATTTGTCTGTGGATGATATGGAGTAGCTACCATGTGGCTAACTCCATATCGAACCAAAGCAGAGTAAAGCTGTTTATTGCAGAAATGAGTGCCCCCATCACTGATTAGTACTCTAGGGATACTAAATCTGCTGAAGATGTATTTCTAGAGGAATTTCAGCACTGTCTTAGTATCATTAGTGGGTGTTGTAATAGCTTCCACCCATTTGGATACATAATCCACTGCCACCAGAATATAAGTGTTTGAGTATGATGGTAGGAAGGGTCCCATGAAGTCAATACCCCATACATCAAACAACTCAATCTCCAGGATCCCTTGTTGAGGCATGGCATAACTGCGAGGCAGATTGCCAGATCTTTGGCAACTGTCATAATTAAGTACAAACACTCGGGAGTCTTTATAGAGAGTAGGCCAGTAGAAGCCACATTAGAGTACTCTTGTAGCTGTTCGTTCACTTCCAAAATGTCCTCCATACTGTGATCCATGGCAGTGCCAGAGGATCTTCTGTGCTTCTTCTTTAGGTACACATCTACGGATTACTCCGTCTGCACATCTCTTGAAGAGATATGGTTCATCCCAAAGATAGTACTTTGCATCCGTGATCAATTTCTTTGTTTGTTGCCTACTGTACTCTTTGGGTATGAATCTCACTGCCTTGTAGTTTGCAATGTCTGCAAACAATGGCACTTCCTGGATGGCAAAAAGGTGCTCATCTGGAAAGTTTTCAGAAATTTTAGTAAGAGGGAGGGACACCCCTTCTACTGGTTCTATTCGGGACAGATGATCTGCTACTTGGTTCTCTGTTCTTTTTCTGTCTCTTATTTCTGTATCAAACTCCTACAGAAGCAACACCCATATGATGAGTCTGGGTTTTAAATCCTGCTTTGTGAGTAGATATTTAAGAGTATCATGGTCAGTGTACACAATCACTTTTGATCCTACTAAATAAGATCTGAAATTGTCAATGGCGTAAACCACTGCAAGTAACTCTTTTTCTGTGATTGTGTAGTTCTTCTGTGCGTCATTTAAGACACGACTGGCATAGTAAATGACGTGCAGAAGCTTGTCATGCCTTTGTCCCAACACTGCACCAATGGCATGGTTACTGGCATCACACATTAGTTCAAATGGTAATGTCCAGTCTGGCACAGAGATGACTGGTGCTGTGACCAGCTTAGCTTTCAGAGTCTCAGACGCCTGCAGACACTCTTTATCAAAGATAAATGGAGTGTCAGTAGCTAGCAGATTACTAAGAGGTTTGGCGATTTTTGAAAAGTCTTTTATAAACCTCCTATTGAATCCTGCATGGCCCAGAAAGCTTCTGATTGCCTTAACATTGGCAGGTGGTGGTAATTTTTCAATTACCTTTACCTTAGCTTGATCCACCTCTATTCTCTTGTTCAAAATTTTGTGCCCAAGGACAATTCCTTCAGTCACCATAAAGTGACACTTCTCCCAGTTTAAAACCAGGTTAGTCTCTTGGCACCTCTTTAGAACAAGTGCTAGATGGTCAAGACAGGAGCTGAATGAGTCTCCAAATATTGAAAAGTCATCCATGAAGACTTCCAAAAATTTTTCCACCATATCAGAGAAAATTGAGAGCATGCACCTTTGAAAGGTTGCATGTGCATTGCACAGGCCAAATGGCATCCTTCTGTATGCAAATATTCCGGATGGACATGTGAATGCTGTCTTCTCTTGATCCTGGGGGTCTACTGCAATTTGATTATAACCAGAATATCCGTCCAGGAAGTAGTAGTATTTATAGCCTGCTAGTCTTTCTAGCATCTGGTCTATGAATGGTAAAGGAAAATGATCCTTTCTGGTGGCTGTATTGAGCCTTCTATAATAAATACACATATGCCACCCTATAACTGTTCTTGTAGAAACCAGTTCATTTTTTTCATTATGAACCACTGTCATGCCACCCTTCTTAGGGATGACTTGAACATGGCTTACCCAGGGGCTATCAGAAATGACCACCTAAGAGCTGTCTTGTGTGTTCTTAGCACTTGAATTAGTGCTTCCTCTTCCTGTGGCTCTAAGGTAGAGCTTATGATTACAGAAAAGGTATCACCTTCTCCCAAAAATACATATTTCAGGGATGGTGGTAATGGTTTGAGCTCGGGTTTGGGAGGTTTCTCCTCTCCCTGAGGGATTTTCAGAGGTTCTATTATTCTCTCTGGTTCCTCCAGATCAGGCTGAACATCTTTAAAGATATCATCTAGCTCTGATTCGAGACTCTCAGTCATATTGACCTCTTTTACCAGAGAATCAATAATATCAATGCTCATGCAGTCATTTTGGGTGTCTGGATGCTGCATAGCTTTGACAACATTCAACTTAAACTCGTCCTCATTGACTTTCAGGGTCACTTCCCCTTTTTGGACGTCAATGAGGGTTCGTCCAGTTGCTTGGAAAAGTCTCCCTAGAATTAGAGTTGCTATCTTGTGCTCCTCCATTTCCAGCACCACAAAGTTAGTGGGAAAGGCAAATGGCCCAACCTTGACAATCATGTCTTCAATCATGCCCAATGGGTGTTTAATGGAACCATTAGCAAGTTGGAAACATATTCGGGTTGGTTTGACTTCATCAGTCAACCCAAGCTTTTTGATAGTAGATGCAGGTATTAGGTTGATACTTGCCCCAAGATCACATAGAGCTTGCTTGGTACAAGTACCTTCTAATGTGCATGGTATCATAAAGCTTCCGGGATCTTTAAGCTTTTTAGGTAAGCTTTTCAAAATGACTGCACTGCATTCTTCAGTGAGGTAAACTTTTTCAGTTTCCCTCCAATCCTTTTTATGACTTAAGATCTCTTTCATGAACTTAGCATAAGAAGGTATTTGCTCAAGTGCCTCTGCAAACGAAATCTTTATTTCAAGAGTCTTGAGGTAGTCTGCAAAGCGGGCAAATTACTTATCCTGTTTCGCTTGGCAGAGTTTCTGAGGATAAGGCATTTTGGCTTTGTATTCCTCAACCTTAGTTGCTGTAGGTTTATTGCCTACAAATGTGGGTTGAGAAGCCTTTTTAGAGGGGTTGCTATCAGCACTTGTATATGTCTGATCTCCCACTGGTGTTTGAATGCTAGGGGTGGAAGCTGGAGTGGCGTTAGACGCCAACTCCTTACCTGTTTCTGGCATCTGAACGCCAGAACTGTGCTTTCTTTGGGCGTTCAACGCCAATTACTTGCTTATTTCTGGCGTTGAACGCCAGGACTGAGCATGGGTTGGGCGTTCAACGCCAGCTTCCCACCCATTTTCTGGCGTTTGAGCGCCAGAATTATTCCTCTCTGGGCTCTGACTGTCCTCAGAGGGGTTTTGGGTAGCAGTCTGTTCATTTCTTGGCTTCCTGTTGCCTTGAAGTGAGGTATTTAATGTTTTCCCATTCCTTAATTGAACCGCTTGGCACTCTTTTGTTATTTGTTTTGATAATTGTTGTTCTGTTTGCTTCAATTGTATTTCCATATTCATATTAGCCATTCTTGTTTCTTGTAGTATCTCCTTGAATTCGGCTAGCTATTTTGTTAGAAAATCCAGTTGCTGATTGAATTCAGTAACTTGATCTGCAGGACTGAGTTCAGCAGTTGCTATTTTAGCCTCTTCGTTGATGAAAGGTTCACTGCGTAGGTACAGATGCTGATTTCTGGCAACTATATTAATAAGCTCTTGAGCTTCTTTTATTGTCTTCCTCATGTGTATAGATCCACCAGCTGAGTGGTCTAGAGAAGTCTGAGCTCTCTCTATAAGCCCATAATAGAAGATGTCTAACTGCACCAACTCTGAAAATATTTCAAAGGGGCATTTTCTCAGCATCATAAAGGGATTTATTATCTCCTTGTTTGAAGCCTTGGATGCTTAGCCTTAGCTGTGTCATCAGTTTTGGAGGAAAATAGTGATTCAGAAATTTTTCTGACAGCTGTTTTCATGTCTTTATGTTGTCCTTAGGTTGGTTATTTAACCATCTCTTAGCTTGGTCTTTTACAGCAAATGGGAACAGTAACAATCTGTAGACATCCTGATCTACTTCCTTATCATGTACTGTGTCAGCAATTTGTAAAAACTGTGCCAGAAACTTTGTAGGTTCTTCTTGTGGAAGACCGAAATACTGGCAACTTTGCTGCACCATGATAATGAGCTGAGGGTTCAACTCAAAGCTACTAACTTCGATGGAGGGTATACAGATACTACTCCCATATGAAGTAGTAGTGGGGTTAGCATATGATCCTAGAGTCCTTCTGGACTGTTCATTTCCACTTAAGTCCATAATGGAGAAAAGGAGATGATGTGAATTTATTTTATTTATTTTATTATCTATAAAAATTTTGAAATAATAAAATAAAATAAAATAAAATAAAGATGACAATAAAATTAAAAATAAATAAAAATAAAAATAAAATAAAAAAAGAATTTAAAAATGTTTTATGAAGATTTTCGAAAAAGATATTTTTTTATCTTAAAAGGATAAGATTTGAAAAATTTTGAAATTGAAATTTGAAAAAAAAAATCGAAAATATGGCTTAAAAATAGTTAGAAAAGATATTCTTTTGAATTTTGAATTTTATGATGAAAGAGAAAAACACACAAAAGACACAAGACTTAAAAATTTTTAGATCTAATGCTCCTTGTTTTCAAAAATTTTGGAGGGAAAACACCAAGGAACACCAAACTTAAAAATTTTAAGATCAAAACACAAGAAAGATTCAAGAACACCTTGAAGAATCACAAGAACAACAAGAACAAAAGAAAGAACACCAAACTTAAAATTTTTAGAAAACCAAAATAAATTTTCAAAAATTAAAGAAAATTAACAAGGAAACACCAAACTTAAAGTTTGGCACAAGATTTAATCAAAGAAAAGTTATTTTTGAAAAAGATTTTAAAAAGAAGATACCCAATTACCAAGAACATAAACCAACGCTTTAGCCAATTGAGCTGTAAATGTAACGTGTTTTAAAGAGGTATTTTTAATAAATGAAAATAAAATTTTTTTGAAAACTAATATTTTGAACTTATACAAGGAAAACACGAAAAATACACAAAATAGGAAAAACCAAAGAT
Source organism: Arachis duranensis (assembly GCF_000817695.3). Taxonomy (NCBI): domain Eukaryota; kingdom Viridiplantae; phylum Streptophyta; class Magnoliopsida; order Fabales; family Fabaceae; genus Arachis; species Arachis duranensis. The sequence goes on along the minus strand of NC_029780.3, from coordinate 80,846,182 downwards.
CAAACAAGAAAATTTGACAAGAACAATTTGAAGATCAAGTCAAAATAAAGAACATGTAATTCAAAAATTGAAAGACAAAAAAGGGCATGCACTTGACACCAAACTTAAAACATGACACTAAATTCACAAAAAAACTAAAAATTAATAAAGAAAACTAATATTTTTTAAAAAAATTTAAAAAAAAGGGGATAATAAAAGATGCAATTCTAGTGACTCTAAATCAAAAAGACAAATTTTTCCTAATCTAAGCAACAAGATTCACCGTCAGTTGTTCAAACTCAAACAATCCCCGGTAACGGCACCAAAAACTTAGTGCACGAAATTGCAATCATACCTTTTGCAATCCGCACAACTAACCAGCAAGTGCACTGGGTCGTCCAAGTAATACCTTACGTGAGTAAGGGTCGAATCCCACGGAGATTGTTGGCTTGAAGCAAGCTATGGTTATCTTATTATTCTTAGTCAGGATAACAACAACAGTGTTTTTCAAGTTCAATTGTAAAAAGTGAAAGGGCATAAAATAAATACTTATTGTGTAATAATAGAGAATATGTTGGAGTTTTGGAGATGCTTTGTCCTCTGAATTCCTGCAACATAATGCTTTCTCACTTTCATAAATGCAAGGCTCCTTCCATGGCAAGCTGTATGTAGTGTGTCACCGTTGTCAATGGCTACTTCCCATCCTCTCAGTGAAAATGGTCCAAATGCTCTGTCACAGCACGGCTAATCATCTGCTGGTTCTCGATCATGTCGGAATAAGATCCAATGATCCTTTTGCGTCTGTCACTATGCCCAACACTCGCGAGTTTAAAGTTTGTCATAGTCATCCAATCCCAGAATCCTACTCGGAATACCACAGACAAGGTTTAGACTTTTCAGATCCTCATGAATGCCGCCAACAATTCTAGCTTATACCACGAAGATTCTGATTAAGGAATCTAAGAGATACTCATTCAATCTAATGTAGAACGGAGGTGGTTGTCAGGCACACGTTCATGGATTGAGGTAGGTGATGATAAAAGTTGTTTAAATACTAAACTAGTAACCTAAGTTTACAGAAAATGCGTAAACTAGGATGGATAGTGCAGAAATCCACTTTTGGGGCCCACTTGGTGTGTGCTGGGGCTGAGACTTAAGCTTCTCACGTGCCTGTGCTATTTCTGGAGTTGAACGCCAGGTTGTAACCTGTTTCTAGCGTTGAACTCCAACTTGCAACCTATTTCTGGCGCTGAACGCCAAACTGCAACATGGAACTGGCGTTAAACGCCAGTTTATGTCATCTATCTTCGCGCAAAGTATGGACTATCATATGTTGCCAGAAAGTCCTGGATGTCTACTTTCCAACCCAATTAAGAGCATGCCAATTGGACTTCTTTAGCTCCAAAAAATCCATTCCGAGTGCAGGGAGGTCAGAATCCAACAGCATCAACAGTCCTTTTTCAGCCTAAATCAGATTTTTGCTCAGCTCCCTCAATTTCAGCCAGAAAATACCTGAAATTATAGAAAAACACACAAACTCATAGTAAAGTCCAGATATATGAATTTTTCCTAAAAACTAATAAAATTATACTAAAAATTAACTAAAACATACTAAAATCTACATGAAATTACCCCAAAAAGTGTATAAAATATCCGCTCATCAAATACATATATAATTGAATGGAATTATTAAACGAGAAGTTTGAAAATGAGTAAAATAAAATCGCGGTTCAGAAATATTCATGTATCGATGATAAATAAGATAAAGCGTGTTCGAAAAGCAAAAATAAAGTAAAACATTAAGGAAGAATAGAATAAAGACAAGATATATATATCCACTAATTCCGACCTGCGAAGTTTAGGCCAGCTACGATTATAGTAATAAAAATCAGTTGAAAACAATATTTTCTATCTCTCCCAAATATTATACATCAAGGCCTCTATAGGCAAGTTCCAAAAGAAGTAAACATATACATATAAGTTTTTCAAAATAAGTAAGAAGAGATCTAAACAAAAGTAAAATAAGAGTCCAGTAAGTTTGCCATCTCTCAGATGAATCAAAGCTCACTGCTGAGTCCCAGGACCTGCATCTGAAAAATAAGAGATATATACTAATAGAGGGAAATCGTTGGTTAGGAATTTTGACAAAATAATCTCGTCAAAGTATGTATCCAAACCAAGAATCAACCCTCAATCAAAGTTTAATTTGTTTGTCACAAGTACAAACCCAATAAAAACCAAGAGTTTTTTAACTTTGGGTCGTTTCTCAAAGAAATTGCAGAAAAGTATGCATATTATTGGTTACGGGGTATATTTTGGGGTTTTGGGTTTGATAGATAAGAAAATAAAACTAACAATCAAGAAACTATAAAGGCTAAAAGACACTCATGGCAAAGACTAGGAGTCAAGGTTTCCTATCTTGGGTCATTGACCACCACATAGTGATTACAAAGAGTTAATTCCACTTAGTTTTTCTCTAACATCGGAGGGTTAAGTCAAGTGGATATAATTGGTCCTAGAACCAATTAACAACCCTAAATCACCAATGAAACTGGACACACTACAAGAAAAAGCAATATTTGTAACAAAAAAATTATTACAAAAAATCAAAATTTTGAAACTAAAGGATTTTGTAACAAAAAAATGGACCATTGCAGTATGTCCCGTTACAAAAAGTTTTTGTAACAAAAAATGGAACTGTTACAATTCAAAGTAATATTTTGTAACAAATTTTTCTGATGCAAAAAACCAAAAGTTGTTACAAAAGTGATAACAAATTTTGATCTTCAAAATATTTTTGGTGACAATATATTTTTGGTTTAATTATTCTGTTGGTCCCCATAGTTTCACAAAATTTTCAATTAGGTCCTTATATTTTTTTTCCTTTTAATTGGGTCCCTATACATTAATTTTTTTCAATTAAGTCCCTGCAATGAAGATAACGTTTAAGATAACGGAATATTCTGTTTAAAAAACGAATATTCTTCTATTTGAGTTAGATATTCCAATTGTACATATCTCTATTTTTTCAAAATACCCAAAAACTCCTTGGTCACAAAGGAAAACAAAACCCTAGCCAGCCCCTAATTTTCTCTTTGAAAATCGTGTAAAGTGCGCTTCTTCTCCGGTGGTCTATCTTCTTCATCCATAAGCTTCGGCATCTTCATCCATAGCCGTCAGTCCGTCATCTTCATTCAAAGCCGTGGTGGTTGGCCGTCTGTCACATCCTTCTCCCTACGCTGCTCTGTTTTGCGTTGGTCTTCTGCGTTGTTTGCCCGTCGAAGCCCTCACCGTGCCTCGCCTCGTGTCACCTCGCTTTGCCGCGCCTCGCCTTACCGTGCCGCGCCTCACCATGCCGCGTGGCTTACTTTCTTGTTCTATTACACTCTTTGTAACCCTTGAAGCGAATTTTGTGTTGCCGTTCTATACAGGTGGAGGCAATATTAGACAAGGAAAATTTCACTTTGGAAGAGCTTCTTGATGAAGAGGAGGTGATCCAAGAATGCAAGGCCTTAAACAGTCGACTCATCAAAAGTAGAAGGCTATCTTAAGGGAAGTTTATAAGAAGAAGAAGTACACGTCAAGCTCTTGATCTCCACCCTAAGAAGTAAGAATACCAGAGCCATTCGCAGAGGCTCACCAAGCACCAGGTATTTGCCTTGCCTTGTGTTTAAATTCTTTAATTAGCTTTGAATTTTGTTCCTGTTCATTCATCATGCTACTCTGTAGTTGAGACATAGCACTAGGTCTCTAGTTCTATCATACTGTTAAAGCATAGGATATTTCATTTCAGCAACTTCATTGTTCATAGGATCATTAAAAAAATTGAAGAAATATCGCTGTGCTTGTATAGAATCCAGTGATGCAAAACAGAAATTAACTGCATCAATTTATTCAATGTTTGTGAATTCGTGCATGGTCTATACCATGATTTGGGTGTGCAGGACCTCACCGTGCAGACTGATCATACTTGACACTTCTTGTTTTCTTGTCTTTAAGTTTTATTTTGCTAATGGTTTATTGCTGAGGATACAACACATCAAAGTTCATTGTTTGTTTACTGGGAAAGGGATGCAAGTATGATTTTATTAGGGAATAGTTTATAGTTGATAGTTGATTTTTAGCAGTATTTTATTCACTGCCAAAGCTAAACAGAAATATATGGATGCAAATTGCAAAATTTTTAGTAATGGTTAACAATGGATTTCCAGGTTCTTTGTGATTTAATTGATCTTCTGAATTTGTGCTTGATCATGTTGTGGCGAATGTTTAATTGATCTTCTGAATATGTGATTTTATATTGTGATGATTGAATGCTAATCAAACACTTGGGGCTGAGATTAAATGATGAAAAGTGATAAGAGAACCAAGGATATGAAATATTAAGCTTAAGGATAGTTGAGAATCAATAAAACACACCAAAGCTGTTTCTGCAGAATTAGGCAGTAAAAACCAAAAATTGTTAAATTTACTACTACCAATCTGGGCCTCTGAATAAAATGAAACTAATTTTTCCTAAAACTCTAAGAAGTCTAGTTGGTTGCATGAAAAAACTCTAAAAACTTTGTAGTTTAAGCTGTCTCGAATTTAGTTGCCTAAGTTTCTTAGTTTGTAGAATGTATAATTCTTGATTCACATTTGGCTGAACTTCCTAAAATAGTAAAAATGGATGGTTGGTTTTATTATTTATTGGTTTTTATATGAATCTTAGTTTTATTTCATGTTATTGTTGTTTAGGGAAGTTCTGAACCTATGTTTAATTGCATGATTAGATTAGATATACTAGGTTGCATATCCCTAAAGAAAAAATGAGACGGTAACTTTGTTTTTGAAACAATGCATATAGCTATATTAGTGATATAACTACGCATTGCCAGAAATTTCAGTGATCAATGGATACATGGTTCTTGGTGAAATTTATGAGTTATATATAACGCTTCCCCTTTTGAAAAATGATGCCTTGTGCAGAAAGAAACTAAATTTTGGCATTTGATATTAAAGTTGGCTCATTATGATTTCAGCATTTGGTCTAAAGTTTGGAGATTGATAAGTTTCAAAATATGGAAAAGGAATGGAACTAGATTTGAGCTTTTTCACATACTGCAAGATTTTTTCTATTATGTTTTAATTGAGAGTGATATGTTGGTTGCAGGTGTTCTCTTTGCTGGAGACCTAGGAAGAGAATGTCCTTTTGGAACATAAGTATGGAATCTAAGTCGAGCTTCTATCTTTATGAGGGCCTAAAAGTTTGATTCAGCTTTGTACAAAAGCATGCATGAAGCACCTTGCTATGGTAAATAATATTTAAGTCAATTTTTCAGTTGGAATGTTATACCTGACTTTACAAGTTGAGATAGATAAAATTGTTTGGTCTAAGTAGATATTGAATAGAGTATAGTTATGTTCATGAATTATTTTTACCATGTTTTAGTCTAGATTGTGGATCATAAATTTAATGTATTTAGGAATTTTCAATATGTTAAATTCTATATTTCTATGTAGACATTGTAAATGTTGTGGTATTTATTTGAAAAATTAATCTATGCTCAATTCCTTTTATATTTTGTAGAAATATAATTATTTATGAAAATTTAGTTTTAATAGGGGTTAATCTGAAATTAGTAAAAATCTATAATTATAAAATTAGGAACAATGACTGAGTTAGTGACCGATTTAGATTTTTAGTTCAGAAATTAGCGGCTAAAGGGTTTAGCGACCGATTTTCAAAAAAAATCAATCACTAAATCGGTCTCTATTCCGGTAAATTCTTGTAGTGTGATTAGAGATTATAGGAATATCTTTCATTGAATATTTATAGTTTTACTAAATTTTCAATTAGGTCCCTATTTTTTTTTCTTTTCAATTAGGTCCCTAAGGGTATACAAGTAATTTCACAATTCACTAACATTTTTTTGACGTTTAACGTTAATAGGGACTAAATTGAAAAAAAAATTAACGTATAGGGACCCAATTAAAAAGAAAAAAAGTATAGGGACCTAATTGAAAATTTCGCGAAACTATAGGGACCAACACAGTAATTAAACCTATATTTTTTCCTATCATAAAATTTTGTTACAAAATATAACTTGATTTTGTAACATTTTTTTCTTTAGTTACAAAACACTATTTATTTTGTAATAAATTTTTAATACAAATTATACACATAATTTTTCAAATTATATTTTTTTAATTAATTAATATATTAACTAATTTACTCAGCAAGTCAACATTTATATAATATATAATAACATAAATAGTTCAAATATCTTTTATTTAACTAAGATTGTTTTATAAATCTTCAACATATAAACTTTAAAGTACAAACTAACAAGACACATTGAAGAACCCTAATGTAGATACATAGGACAAGAAAAATAAGAAATTATAAATCTCCAAAATGTAATAAGTGCCACACACCATTATGTTCATACAAGTTTCATCATGTATGAACAAGGAATTACAAATACCATCATATTCATCCAACTCCTTTCTCATGGAGAAACTTCTAATAAGTACCACATAGATGCCACACACCTGAAAAGTTTACCAACCAAAAAACACTAGCTTAAAATCAAATCGAATCAATAATATTTCAAAGTACAACCCTACTTCTCAAAATTTTTAAAAATTCACAGAGTGCTTCTTATGTTCCAAACTCTAATGAGGATGCTTTTTGGGTTACATTCTTACACCAGATTTGGTTCCAACTCAATCAGGTTAATATGAAACTTTATAGGAATTTCACAAGTTGCTACTACAATAAGGTACCACAAAAAAAAAGCCTAAAAAGTGCAATCACTTAGTAAATTCATATAAAAATTATCATATAACTAAAAGTTTATAGTGAACTACTAGATTTTTTAGCTTCATACTACAATTAAAACAAGAATGTACAAATTTATTAATTTTTACATAATTTTTGCCCAAAAAGCTTATTTCAAAAATCATACAATTTTATCTGTTGAACCAAATGACTTGAAACTTCACAGGAAACATCTAGGCTCATAAACCAAACTACTCAAATTGGTTCCAAGTGAAAAGCAATTGCGATTTGTTATGATCACACAACATTTTTTACCACATGCATCCATCTAAACAAAACAAGACAAATTTGCATACAAAGTATTGAGAGAAAAAGTACAAAGTATGGTATCCATTTTGTTATGTTTCAATTCCAACAAATTAAACCAAACAAATGAATTAAATAAGAAAGACCATATAGTCAAGTGCTAGTTGTAGATAACATTTTCATAAAATAATACAGAAGTACCATCATCAGTGTTTTCCTTGAAACGTTGACAAAAGAAATACGCTATTGCCTGCTGCCTCCAAATACCTCACTCATTTATCAAAATCCAATAATTGAATGCTCCTTCTATAGTACTCGTTTAAAGAAATTGCTGAACAAAGTCCAATTGCCAAAACTAAACAATTCCAAATTCCAATAAATGATTTTTGCAGAAGTTGCTTAGGAACATATATACATAGACACACGGATTAAAGCATTCTATGAGAGACATATACCCGATGTAAATTCCTTGTTACAGATATGCAAATATGGGTATGGCTGCATAAGAAAAGAGAATAAAGAAATTAGAGATGCAACTAACAATAGAAAGTAGAACTCAATAAGAAACACAAATATCCCCCTTATGGTCAAATTTCTTAATCGAAAGTAGAACTCAATAAGCAACTACAATCTCAACATCTGGATCATTTTCTTTTCGTTCCTTAATACATCTATAGATAACAAACAAATAAATGCAGAAAATTTTGCTTATTCCTTCAATACTGCATATGAAATTCATGAGTTCTAAAATTGGTTCCAAGTGAAAAGTAATTGCGATTTGGGAGTTATATACACTTAGAAAGTTGACTACCCCTTTTTTTAACAGATCTTGAAAACTCATTAAGGGTCACATTCTAAAGTTGATAAGCCACTCACTTCAATTACACTACCACATGCATCCATCTAAACAAAACAAGACAAATTTGCATACTTCTATAAAGCAAGTTATGTTAGTGGCTGAAAATTTTTTGGTTATGACAACAGAGATCCTAAACAATCTTAGCTGCTCCTCAACTCCCTTGAGCTTGCCCTTCCCTCCTATCCGAAGCTCCTGACGGAAATCAATGACAACAATATTCCTAAAAATTAAAGAAAATCAAAATCAAAGGGGAGAAAGCCCTAACCGGTAGTGAATCCCAGCGAGGCAGAGCTGTTTTTCGGTGACAGGGGCTCAGTGACGCAACCCCTAACAATGGCGATGACGGTGACTCCACGAACAGTGACTGGGTGCAGCAGGGCGGACAGCGCTTCCTCCTTTTTCCTCCCTCTTCCAATCTCCACGCATCTATCTCTCCTGTGCGTCCTCAGCGTCGTCCGGGATGGGAGATGCGACGGCGGTGGAAGCTGGCAACGACTCGCTCGCGATGAAGACGATGACGACGGCGGCTTCCCTCGGCGACAGCAGAACACAAACTGACGGCGGCGATGGAGGCACAGCGGTGCTCCTTCCTCGCGGAGCTCTTCCTCTCGCTCAACGTCTCCTCTCTCCTCTTTCCTGACGACAACACGACGGCACGGCGGCAGTGATGCCCGCCGGCGCCGTCCTCCCTCTTCTCCCACTCCTTCTCTTACTTTCTGATTTCAGCTTCCTCCTTTCTTTTCCTTTCTTTCCCTTTCTGTTCTTCCATTTCTCTTGCTCTGTGTGTGTGTGTGTGGCATCTGGAAGGGTTTAGGGTTAAGGTGAATGAGTGAGTGGGTGTGGATAGGGTTAGGATAAAATTAGAGTTAAAATTTTTAATTTGAGAATTAGGGATTGTTTTTGAAAAAAATCTAAAATTATAAATTTTTGGATAAATTAAAATTTGTTAATTTTAATTAAATTATTAATTTTATCACTTTGATTTAATTATTTTTTGATAAATAGTTTTTTGAAAATAAAATCATGAATAACTATAATAAATCATAAATAATTTATTATTTATTTTTTAACAACCAAGAATTTTAAAGGCTTAATAATTAGTGTTGGGTTATAGTGGATTTAAGATTTTAGTAAAAAGAAGGAAAAAACTAGAATTCTATATTTTGTTTTTAAAGAAGTTTTTCAAAAATTTATTTATATATAAAAGTACATTAAATTTT
>NC_029780.3:80835680-80836565 GCF_000817695.3 Arachis duranensis | reverse complement strand
AAATTAAATTATATCTTTTATATTTTTTCAATTACTAAAATTTTAAATTATAAATAAGAAAAAACTCGTTTAATATATAAATCTCTAAAAATTCATTTTGAATAAATATAATAAATCATAAATAACTTATTATTTAATTTTTAAAGTAATTTTAAACTCAAAGTATCATTAAATTGACTTAAATATTTTTAGTAAAATAAATTTTTGAATATAAAATCTTAAATAAATATAATAAATCATAAATAACTCATTATGTTAATTTTCAAAAATTTAAAGTCTTACATTTAATATGTTGAAACAAATTTTTTTATTAGTTACAAAAAATCTTTGAATTTTGTGACAAATAAATAACTTGTTACAAAAATATTGTATTTTGTGACAAATTAATTTTTTGTTACAAAATATTTAGAGCTTTTGAAACAAATAGATATTTTGTTACAAAATATTTTGAACTTTTACAACAATATAATTGGTGCACGAAATTGCAATCACACTTTTGCAATTCCGCACAACTAACCAGCAAGTGCACTGGGTCGTCCAAGTAATACCTTACGTGAGTAAGGGTCGATCCCACGGAGATTGTCGGCTTGAAGCAAGCTATGGTTATCTTGTAACTCTTAGTCAGGATATCAATAATTATCAGGGTTGATTGTAAAAAGCAAAAGAACATGAAATAAGTACTTGTTTTGCAGTAATGGAGAACAGGTTGAGGTTTTGGAGATGCTCTATCTTCTGAATCTCTGCTTTCCTACTGTCTTCTTCTTCAAGCACGCAAGGCTCCTTCCATGGCAAGTTGTATGTAGGGTTTCACCGTTGTCAATGGCTACCTCCCATCCTCTCAGTGAAAATGGTCAACGCGCTCTGTCACAGCACGGCTAATCATCT
>NC_029780.3:80831590-80835221 GCF_000817695.3 Arachis duranensis | reverse complement strand
ATGCCAGTTTGGGCGTTTAACTCCAATTTTTATGCCAATTCCAGCGTTAAACGCTGGAAATTCTGAAGCTGATTTGCAACGCCGGTTTGGGCCATCAAATCTCCGGAAAAGTATGGACTATTATACATTGTTGGAAATCCCAGGATGTCTACTTTCCAACGCCGTTGAGAGCGCGCCAATTGGGCTTCTGTAGATCCACAAAATCCACTTCGAGTGCAGGGAGGTCAGAATCCAACAGCATCTGCAGTCCTTTTCAGCCTCTGAATCAGATTTTTGCTCAGGACCCTCAATCTCAGCCAGAAAATACCTGAAATCACAGAAAAACACACAAACTCATAGTAAAGTCCAGAAAAGTGAATTTTAACTAAAAACTAATAAAAGTATACTAAAAACTAACTAAAATATACTAAAAACATACTAAAAACAATGCCAAAAAGCGTATAAATTATTCGCTCATCACAACACCAAACTTAAATTGTTGCTTGTCCTCAAGCAACTGAAAATCAAATAGGATAAAAAGAAGAGAATATACACTAAATTCCAATACATCAATGAAGCTTAGTTCCAATTAGATGAGCGGGACCAGTAGCTTTTTGCTTCTGAACAGTTTTGGCATCTCACTTTATCCTTTGAAGTTTAGAATGATTGGCATCCATAGGAACTCAGAACTCAGATGGTGTTATTGATTCTCCTAGTTAAGAATTATGATTCTTGAACATAGCTACTTTATGAGTCTTGGCTGTGGCCCAAAGCATTCTGTCGTCCAGTATTACCACCGGATACATACATGCCACAGACACATAATTGGGTGAACCTTTTTAGATTGTGACTCAGCTTTGCTAGAGTCCCCAATTAGAGGTGTCCAGGGTTCTTAAGCACACTCTTTTTGCCTTGGATCACAACTTTATTTCTTTCTTTTTCTTCTATTTTTTTTCATTTTTTTTATTCACTGCTTTTTCTTGCTTCAAGAATCAATTTGATGATTTTTCAGATCCTCAATAACATTTCTCCTTTTCCATCATTCTTTCAAGAGCCAACAATTTTAACATTCTTAAAACAACAAATTCAAAAGACATATGCACTGTTCAAGCATTCATTCAGAAAACAAAAGTATTGTCACCACATCAAACTAATTTAACTAGTTTCAAAGATGAATTCGAAATCCTGTACTTTTTGTTCTTTTGAGATTAAAGCATTTTTCATTTAAGAGAGGTGATGGATTCCTAGGACATTCATAGCTTTAAGGCATAGACACTAAGATACTTATGATCATGTAGTGAAGACACAAACATAGTTAGAACATCAAGCATAGAAATCGAAAAACATAATAATAAGAACAAGGAATTTAAGGAATGGGTCCACCTTAGTGATGACGGCTAGTTCTCCTTCTTGAAGATCCTATGGAGTGCTTTTGCTCCTCAATGTCTCTTCCTTGCCTTTGTTGCTCCTCTCTTATGATTCTTTGATCTTCTTTAATTTCATGGAGGAGGGTGGAATGTTCTTGGTGCTCCACCCTTAGTTGTCCCATTTTGGAACTCAATTCTCCTAGGGAGGTGTTGATTTGCTCCCAATAGTTTTGTGGAGGAAAGTGCATCCCTTGAGGCATCTCAGGGATTTCTTGATGAGGAATTTGCTCAAGCTCTTGAGTGCTCCATCCTTTTCTTAGTGATGAGCTTTTGAGATGAATCTCTCCATCTCCCATGACTCGGAGGTGGAAGCTTTTGCCTTCCTTTTCCTCTTTCTAGAGGTTTCTCCGGCCTTAGATGCCATAAATGGTTATGGAAAAACAAAAAGCAATGCTTTTACCATACCAAACTTAGAAGGTTTGCTCGTCCTTGAGCAAAAGAAGAAAGAAATGAGTAGAAGAAGATGAAAATGGAGGAGATGGAGAAGTAGTGTGTATGATGTGTGAAAATGAGGGGTGAAGATGGGGTTATATAGGGGTGGAGAGAGGAGTATGGTAGGTGGGGTTTTATGAAGGATGGATGTGAGTGGTGAAGAGAATGGTGGGATTTGATAGGTGAAGGGTTCTTTTTTGGGGAAGAGGTATTGAGATGATTGGTGAATGGGTGAAGAAAAGAGAGAGTGGTCGGGTAGGTGGGGATCCTATGGGGTCCACAGATCCTGAGGTGTCAAGGATAATTCATCCCTGCACCAAGTGGCAAGTAAAAATGCTCCTTCTGCCAATCCTGGCGTTAAACGCCGGGCTAGTGCCCATTTCTGGCGTTTAACGCCAGCTTGGTGCCCATTCCTGGCGTTAAACGCCAGTGTGCCCCTTTCTGGCGTTAAACGCCCAGAATGGTGCCAGACTGGGCGTTAAACGCCCATTTGCTTCCCTTACTGGCGTTTAAATGCCAGCAAGCTTTTCCTCCAGGGTGTGCTGTTTTTCTTTCTGTTTTTCATTCTGTTTTTCCTTTTTCAATTGTTTTTGTGACTTCCCATGATCATCAACCTATAGAAAACATAAAATAACAAAGGAGAATAGATAAATATAACATTGGGTTACCTCCCAACAAGCGCTTCTTTAATGTCAATAGCTTGACAGTGGGCTCTCATGGAGCCTCACAGATACTCAGAGCCATGTGGGAACCTCCCAACATCAAACTTAGAGTTTGAATGTGGGGGTTCAACACCAAACTTAGAAGTTGGTTGTGGCCTCCCAACACCAAACTTAGAGTTTGACTCTGTTTTGAGAGAAGCTCTTCATGCTTCCTTTCCAGGGTTACAGAAGGAGACCCTTGAGTCTTATAGTTTGCACTGTCTGCAAGCCACGGAGCTTCCTGAATAGCAAATAATTGCTCATCCGGAAAGGTTTCAGAGATCTCAGTAGGAGGGAGGGATGCTCCTGCTACTGGTTCTATTCGGGACAGGTGATCAGCTACTTGGTTCTCTGTCCCTTTTCTGTCTCTTATTTCTATATCAAACTCCTGCAGAAGCAACACCCATCTTATAAGCCTGGGTTTTGAATCCTGCTTTGTGAGTAAGTACTTAAGAGCAGCATGGTCAGTGTACACAATCACCTTTGATCCCACTAGATAGGATCTAAACTTGTCAATAGCATAGACCACTGCAAGTAATTCTTTTTCTGTGGTTGTGTAATTCTTCTGTGCATCATTTAGAACACGGCTGGCATAATAAATGATGTGCAGAAGCTTATTATGCCTCTGTCCCAACACTGCACCAATGGCATGGTCACTGGCATCACACATTAGTTCAAATGGCAATGTCCAGTCTGGCGCAGAGATGACTGGTGCTGTGACCAGCTTAGCTTTCAGGGTCTCAAATGCCTACAGACACTGTGTGTCAAACACAAATGGTGTGTCAGCAGCTAGCAGGTTGCTCAAAGGTTTTGCAATTTTCGAAAAATCCTTTATAAACCTTCTGTAAAATCCTGCGTGCCCCAGAAAGCTTCTGATTGCCTTAACATTGGCAGGTGGTGGTAATTTTTCAATTACCTCTACCTTTGCCTTATCCACCTCTATTCCCCTTGTGGTGGACGAAAATGTGATCACTATTCTTTGAGTTGCACTCATTGTAAAATTATGGAATTTGAAATTGGCACGAGTGGACACAACTCCGTTCAACTAACCAGCAAGTGTACTGGGTCGTCCAAGTAATAAACCTTACGCGA
>NC_029780.3:80827645-80827884 GCF_000817695.3 Arachis duranensis | reverse complement strand
GCTTATACCACGAAGATTCCGGTTAAAGAATCCAAGAGATAACTACTTAATCTAAGGTAGAACGGAGGTGGTTGTCAGGCACACGTTCATAGTTGAGAATGATGATGAGTGTCACGGATCATCACATTCATCAGATTTGGAAACAAGTAATATCTTAGAATGGAAGCAAGCATGATTGAATGAAAAACAGTAGTAATTGCATTAATCCATCAAGACACAGCAGAGCTCCTCACCCCCAA
>NC_029780.3:80823004-80825476 GCF_000817695.3 Arachis duranensis | reverse complement strand
GGACGTCAATGAGGGTCCGTCCAGTTGCTAGGAAAGGTCTTCCTAGAATGAGAGTTGCACTCTTGTGCTCCTCCATTTCCAACACTACAAAGTCAGTGGGAAAGGCAAATGGCCCAACCTTGACAATCATGTCCTCAATTATGCCTGATGGGTATTTAATGGGGCCATCAGCAAGTTGGAAACATATCCTGGTTGGTTTGACTTCTTCAGTCAAGCCAAGCTTTCTGATAGTGGATGCAGGTATTAGGTTGATACTTGCCCCAAGATCACATAGAGCTTTCTTGGTACAAGTACCCTCTAATGTGCATGGTATCATAAAGCTTCCAGGATCTTTAAGCTTCTCTGGTAAGATCTTCTTGAAGCTTTTCTGGTAAGCTTTTCAGAATGGCTGCACTACATTCTTCAGTGAGAAACACTTTTTCAGTTTCTCTCCAATCCTTCTTATGACTTAAGATTTCTTTCATGAACTTAGCATAAGAAGGTATTTGCTCAAGTGCCTCTGCAAACGGAATCTTTATTTCAAGAGTCCTTAGATAGTCTGCAAAGCGGGCAAATTGCTTATCCTGTTCCGCTTGGCGGAGTTTCTGAGGATAAGGCATCTTGGCTTTATATTCTTCAACCTTAGTTGCTTCAGGTTTATTCCTTACAGAGGTGGTTGGAGAAGCCCTTTTAGAGGGGTTACTATCAGCACTCTCAGGTGTCTGATTCCCCATTGGCGTTTGAACGCCAGGATTGGGTGAAGAATGGGCGTTTAACGCCAACTTTTCCCCCTTTTCTGGCGTTTGAACGCCAGAACTGGGCAGGGAATGGGCTTTTAACGCCAGCTTCCCCCCCCCCTTTCTGGCGTTTGAACGCCAAGAGTATTCCTCTCTGGGCCCTTACTGTCCTCAGAGGGATTTTGGACAGTGGTTTGGTTATCCTCTGTCAATTGTTCCTTTATTGGCTTTTTGCTACTTTGAGTAGTATTATTCAATGTCTTTCCACTCCACAGTTGAACTGCTTGGCATTTTTCTGTTATCTGTTTAGATAACTGCTGTTTTGCCTGATTCAACTGTGATTTTATGTTCTTGTTAGCAATTTTAGTTTCTTGGAGCATCTCTTTAAATTCTGCTAACTGTTTTGTCATCAGGTGTAATTGCTGATTAAGCCCAACCATCTGTTCTTGAGGATTAGGATCAGTGGCTACTGCCATAACCTCCTCTTTTGTATAGAACTCATTGCTAGAGTACAAATGTTGATTTCTAGCAACAGTATCTATAAGCTCTTGAGCCTCTTCAATTGTCTTCCTCATGTGTATAGATCCACTAGCTGAATGGTCTAAAGACATCTGAGCTTTTTCTGTAAGCCCATAGTAGAAGATGTCTAACTGTACCCACTCTGAAAACATTTTAGAGGGGCATTTTCTTAGCATATCTCTATACCTCTCCCAGGCATTATAAAGGGATTCATTATCCTCTTGTTTAAAGCCTTGGATGTCCAGCCTTAGCTGTGTCATCCTTTTTGGAGGGTAAAATTGATTCAGAAATTTTGATAACTGTTTCCATGTCTTTATGCTTGCTGTAGGTTGGTTATTCAACCACCTCTTAGCTTGATCTTTTACAACAAATGGAAACAGTAATAATCTGTAGACATCCTGATCCACCTCTTTATCATGTACTGTGTCAGCAAGTTGTAAGAATTGTGCCAGAAACTCAGTAGGTTCTTCCTGTGGAAGACCAGAATACTGGCAATTTTGCTGCACTACGATAATGAGTTGAGGGTTCAGCTCAAAGCTACTTGCTTTGATGGGAGGTATACAGATGCACTCCCATATGCAGCTGTAATGGGGTTAGCATATGATCCCAAAGTCCTTCTGGACTGCTCAATTCCACTTAGGTCCATGATGGAGAAAGGGAAATGATATGGATTACAAGTAGATTAATTTTTTTTTTGAATTGACCGAAAAATTAAAATAAAACAAAAGGAAAATAAAATAAATTTTCGAAAACTAAAAGAAAATAAGATCAAAGCAAATTGAAAACTAAATCAATTAATTAGTTAAAAAGATTTTGGAAAAAGCAATAGAAAAGATATGATTGAAAATTATTGTGAAAGAGATTTGATTTTTTTTTTTTGAAATGAGGAAAGAGAAAAATAACAAAATGACACCAAACTTAAAATTTTTAGAAAATCAAACACTAATTTTCGAAAATTTTAAGGGAAAAACACAAAGAGGACACCAAACTTAGAATTTTTAAGGATCAAAAAGGGACCAAGGACATGCAAATTCGAAAATTAAAAGAAAAATAAAAGCATGCAATTGACACCAAACTTAAAATATGAAACTAGACTCAAATAAAAGACTCTAAACCAACAAAAATAAAACAGTCCTAATTTAAGCAACAAGATAAGCCGTCAGTTGTTCAAACTCGAACAATCCCCGGCAACGGCGCCAAAAACTTGGTGCACGAAATTGCAATCACACTTTTGCAA
>NC_029780.3:80810447-80822290 GCF_000817695.3 Arachis duranensis | reverse complement strand
ATACAGAAATGAGTAAATGACGTAAAAATCCACTTCTGGGTCCACTTAGTGTGTGCTTGGGCTGAGCATTGAAGCTTTCATGTGTAGAGACTTTTTCTGGAGTTAAACGCCAGCTTTCATGCCAGTTTGGGCGTTTAACTCCAATTTTTATGCCAATTCCAGCGTTAAACGCTGGAAATTCTGAAGCTGATTTGCAACGCCGGTTTGGGCCATCAAATCTCGGAAAAAGTATGGACTATTATACATTGATGGAAAGCCCAGGATGTCTAATTTCCAACGCCGTTGAGAGCGCGCCAATTGGGCTTCTGTAGCTCCACAAAATCCACTTCGAGTGCAGGGAGGTCAGAATCCAACAGCATCTGCAGTCCTTTTCAGCCTCTGAATCAGATTTTTGCTCAGGACCCTCAATCTCAGCCAGAAAATATCTGAAATCACAGAAAAACACACAAACTCATAGTAAAGTCCAGAAAAGTGAATTTTAACTAAAAACTAACAAAAGTATACTAAAAACTAACTAAAATATACTAAAAACATACTAAAAACAATGCCAAAAAGCGTATAAATTATCCGCTCATCAATAATCTTTTGTTACAAAACATTATAATATTTCGCAACAAAACAACAATTCGATACGAAAGCCAACATAATTTGTAACAAAAGAAATAACGTTGTTACAAAATATTCAAATGTTTTGTAACAAATTTTCTTGTTGTTATAAAATATTCTTATTTTGTAACAATAACTAATTATTGTTACAAAAAAACCATAATTTGTAAAAAATTTAAATGTGATACAATTTTTTGTTACAAATGTTCCATTTTCTTGTAGTGACATCAATGACCTCAAGGGACCTAAATCCTCAATCACAAGTCAAGAGTATAAAAATCTACTCTAAAATCTAACCAAGAATTTTATCAAACACTTGGAATGCACAAAAGGAAAGCATAGTAAAATAGTAAGAAATATAAAATCTAAAACTACCAAATGCAAGGAAGTAACAATAACAACTCAATTAAATAACAAGAAACATAAAATGGCATCAATTTCATTAAAGGAAATAAAAATCAACAAAGAGTTCATGAACATAAAAGTGACAAAAATGATAAATTAACAAGAAGAGCTAAGAAACTTAAAGCAATGAAACAAGGAAAAGTAAAGGAAACTAAATCAAAACAAGTAATTAAACCTAAATTTAAGAAGAGATTAACTAAATCTATCCTAATTTTCTAGAGAAGAGAGAGCTTTTCTCTCTAGAATATGACCTAAAACATATTTCTACACTACACCTAATTGCTCTCCCCTTGTTCCTTCTTGAATTTGGCCTCAAATACTTCATAAATGAGTTAGATTTGGGCCTAGATGAGCTCAAAAATCTTTTCCAGCGTGTTCCATTAAGTTGGTCACGTATTGCTTGTCACACGTACGTGGGATGTCATGCGTACACGTCATATTGCATTTTTCAGGTCACGCGTATGCGTGGGTCATGCGTACGCGTCGCATGGCAGATTTTCAAATCATCATTTCTTCATGAATTCTCCACTTTTGCATACTTTCTCCTCACTCCTTCAATCCATACTTGCCTTCTAAACTTGAAATCACTTCATCAAACACATCAAGGCATCGAATGGATTTAAAGTGAATTAAAATTAGCAAATTAAGGACCTACAAGAATATTTTCAATCTTAAGCACAATTTATGAAGAATTCACAAAACCATGCTATTTTAGTGAATAAATATAGAAAAAGGTGATAAAATCCACCTAATTAAAGCAAATAAATACCATAAAATATGGATTTATCACATCCCCATACTTAAACAATATAATGTCCCCTTGCTAAACTCAAAAAAAGACAAGAAAGGGGTATTAACATTTATTTAAAGTAAACTATCTGCATGAAATCTATCTAGATAAATGCAACTACTTGGTCAAAATAAATCAATTTTCAAGAATGCATATGCAAACACAAGGGTTAAAGCAATAGCAATCAAATCAAATCCACAATTGAATTGAGTTCTAGAAAAGAGTTACAAACTTACAAGATAAGAAATAATAACCGTTGGAAACATAGAATTGAGCAATCAAACCCCTCACCGGATGTGTGTACGCTCTAGTCACTCAAGTGTATAGGGTTGATTCATTCAATTCGCTTCTAATATTTCTTTCCAAGATTTGTTTTTCATCTAACAATCAACAGTTATTCAACGCATGCATACAAGTATCATGAGGACTTTCCCAAGAGTTGTAATGCGGCTAGAGTCAAAGTAAGGATATATATGGCTAAGTGAGTTTGAAATTTGAATTGCTGATTAACTTAAACTCTCACCTAACACATATAACAACCTATACAATTCAATTACAAACCTAACTACCCATTCTTTATTTTTTCACACATCCATGCATTCTTTTCAATTCACATCCCATATGCATTATTCTTATTACTTTTTTTTGGGCATTTTTTCCCATTCTTATTGCTTTTTTTCTTTCTTTTTTTTTCTTTTTTTAATTTTTTTTCTTTTTTTCCTTTTTTCTTCTTTTCAAAATGAAATATATACAAAAGTATCAATGCATATGGTTTAAACATTTAATGTATGAGTATGTACCCAATTCCCAAAATCTTCAACAAAAATATACTTTTATCTCTAAGAATATTCCCATACTTATCCACACTTAAATGATACACACTCTCACTAGCCTAAGCTAATCAAAGATCCAAATTAAGGACATTTATTATTTTTTACTTAGGGGCAGTGATGTACTAAAATTAAGAACAAATGGGGATTAAAGTAGGCTTAAAATTGGCTAACAATGGTGGATAAAAGGGTAAGGCTATTTAGGTAAGTGAGCTATTAGCAAACCAAGAAAATGCAACTAAGAATTCTAAAAGACCTAGTAATAACAGAAAAATTAAAATGTGAAAGTATTAGGATTAGAACTTTTCACCAAGATTGGCCGATTGGTTAGACGACCTCCCCATGCTTAAAAGTTTGCACCGTCCTCAATGCATTCAAAGATGAGCAAGGGGGTACGACGACTTTGTGGATTGCCACATTCAACTGGTAGATCAATCAGTTGCCGCATGTTCTTTCTTCTGATTCCCTTTTTGCTTAAGGTTGTTCATCCTAAAAGATAGAAAACAGGATAATAAGACGAGTAAATGCAAAAGTAAGGAAGCATATATTGTTGGAATGAGGTAATAATCACTAAAATAAAGTGACTGAATTAGTGTGTGACATGGATGAAAACAAGTACTGAAAGCTATGTCACAATTACACAAAAGAAGTATGCACTTCACTCATTCTTGTATGCTTGAAATACTTTAAAGGAAACTTGTAAGTTATGACAAACAAACAAGTAATAAAGTAGCATAAAAGCATTCAAGCAATAATGAAACAATTGTGAAACGGGTAAGGAATGAACATAGATTGATGTGCAAGGAAACTTAATGAACAAAATGAAATATGAAACTTACACATCAATCAATGACACACTTTGAATTTTGTTTGCAATACCTAATTGACATAGAAGGTGGAACATGGGTGCTATGCAACTTAGTAAAATATGGATATAAGGTGAGATCAATCACATAGCAAGCATGGTCCACAAAGTTTAAAAAGCTCAAAAATATATCACTAGGTAAGATTACAATCGAAATTCACAATTCCTCAATCTTAATGCATGAACTAGGTGACGTAAATAAAGATCAATCATAAACAAGCATCACCTAACAAAAAATGCATCGATTATACACAATTGCCTAATCATGATGAAAGGATTTAAATCACATGGTGGCCACAACATGGAATTTAAATGATTTAGAATGCTTTAAAGGCAATTTACAAGTACTTGGTATGTACAAAATTAAGCATGAACAACTCACTGCCAAGCAACAATTTATAACCTCAATAAAGAAGTCAAATAATGAATATTCACAATAACAATGCGAAAATAGCATCCTATCAATAATCAGCAGCAATAACATCAAACATGATTAATAATCCAACACTTTGCACCAAAATAGAAAATTTAAACAGAAAATTAAACTAATTAACTAACTAATGGAAATGGTGGTAGATGGTGATGGATGATGGTTGGAGGATGGAAAGAAGAGAGAAGAAGAGAAAAGAAGAAAAGAAACGGAGAGAAGAAAAGAAAAGAAGAGTAAGTGAAGTAGGGTGTCACGCGTACGCGAGCAGCTGGGATGCGGAGGGTAGCCTCTGTCCAGCGCGGTCGCATACGCGGGAAGTGACCGTGCACTCATCTTGGGCCAAAAATATGATGATGCCTACACATCAATATGGATGCGTACGCAGAAGTGTTTAGAATCGCGGGGTCACACGTACACGTACGCGTGACAGGGTGCTCTATTTTATCAAAAAGTTTCAACTTCTTGCACTAAACCAAGCATTCCAAACATCCAAATAGTCATCTAAACACTACCAAAGTTTATTTAACACACTAGACTACCAAAATAAACTCAATCAACCAAACTAAACATGAAACTAAACTTATTTACCAATATATACAAAAGAGAAAAGTGAAAAAATGTTACCATGGTGGGGTGTCTCCCACCTAGCACTTTTAGTTAAAGTCCTTAAGTTGGACATTTGGTGAGCTCCTTGTTACGGTGGCTTATGTTTGAACTCATCCTTGAACTTCTAACAATGCTTAGATTTATAAAATGCTCCAAAATTCCAATTCAATTGCATCAAGCCTTGATGAATTTCTTCATAATCTATGAGCTCCCAAAGTTGATTCACATGATGTATACCGGGATCCCAAATCTTGTTTCTACACCCGTCTTCAAGTTGATCATCAAAATTTCAATCGGGTGGCAAGCTCTTAGAATTCTCCTTTAGGCACCAAACTATCCTTCTAGACCCATTCAATTTAGCTCTACACCAACCATTGTATTTAATCCTTGAAGTTTCAAACTTAATGAGCCTAGATTTACAATGCCAACCACTAATCATCCTTTCGTTACGCATTATTCCATAAAGCACCTTAAGTTGACCATTCATTTCAAGCAAACCAAATTGAAATGAGATAATAAAGTTAAGAGAAATAAGTTTTACCCACTCAAATGAAGGAATAGATAGTGACCTAGGTAGAGAAGTCTCCAAAGATCTTGACAAAGCGAATTCCACTCCCGTCCATCCTTTTTGAAGGACTTCCACCTCTTGACAAGATTTTTTAGTTTCAATATTTTCCTTACCAAATTCATCCAACTCTTCTCCATGGCTCAAATCATAAATCGGAGGTTGAGAAAAGTCTACCTCAACATCACTTTCAAATTCACTCAGAGAAGGTTCATCAAATTCACAGAAATCATTCGCAAAGGCGAACTCATCACTAAGAAGACTTGATTCATGATCATCATCATGAAGATAACCTGCTTGGAGGTTGTACACTATCTTCCTCAACATCAATTTCAAGCTTCTTGGAGGAATGCTCTACCACTCTAGATTCCCATGGAGGTTCAACATCTCCTAAACCTTCAACCACTTCTTCCCCTTCAACAATTACAGCTTCCTCCAATTATTCCAATACAAAGTTCCATTCCTCATTTTTCACCGGAGTTTCTAACCTCTCTTTCATACTTTTCTCTTCCATTGATTCTCCACATGTGGTCATGGAAGTATTTTGAGTGTCTAAGCGTTGGGAGGCTAAATTGTTTACTACCTCGATTAAGGTAGCCATGAATACTAGTTGCCTCCTTTGAGCTTCACATTGCTCATGAAGTAATGAAATGAGAGAATCATCTATGAGTATCTGAGGTGGAGAAGAGAGTTCATTGTTTGGGAGAAAAGGTTCATAATAGGAAGGTGATTTATCTTGATAAGGACATGAAGATGGAGTATATGGAGGTGGTTCTTGGGAGTAATTGTGTTGGAATTGTTGTGGTTCTATGTATGGTTCATATGACTCATATGGTTGTTGGTATGGTGGATATGGATTAGGTTCAAATGGAGGTGTTTGGTGGTATGGGGCTTATGAGTATGGTGGTTGAGGGCTATGTTGAGAAGGGGGTTTATAAGCATATAGTGGTGGTTATTGATAATCACAAGAAGGTTCACCATATCCATCGGATTGGTATGCATCATGGAATAGCTCATGCTCATAGTACATAGGAGGAGGTTGTTGCCAAGAGGGTTGATCATAAGCATATGGCTCCTTCCACCTTTGATTCTCCCATCCTTGATGCAAATCTTCATTGTAGTCCTCATTTCCTACAACATAGTTGTAACCACACTCAAAGCTAAAAGGGTGAGAATTCATAGTAGCAAGAGAAAATAAAGACAAAAACTAATAAGAAATAAAGAAAAGCAAAGTCCTACAACTAGCAAGAACTACCAAGGCAACTAAAGCAACTATTCACAATATTAACATATATATAATAACCAATAACAAGCGCATATTTGCAACTCCCCAGCAATGGCGCCAAAAACTTGATAGAGGGAAATCGTCAGTTAGAAATTTTTACAAAATAATCTCATCGAAGTATAGATCCAAACCAACAATCAACCCTCAATCAAAGTTTAATTTATTTGCCACAAGTGCAAACCCAATAAAAATCAAGAGCAACCTCGGGTCGTCTCTCAAAGAAATTGCAGGGAAGTGTGCATATTATTGGTTACGGGGTATATTTTGGGGTTTGGGTTTGATAAACAAGAAAATAAAACTAACAATCAAGAAACTATAAATGTTAAAAGACAGTCATGGCAAGAACTAAGAGTCAAGGAAACTAAATCAAAACAAGTAATTAAACCTAAATCCAAGAAGAGATTAACTAAATATACCCTAATTCTAGAAAGAAGAGAGAGATTCTCACTCTAGAATATGACCTAAAACATGTTTCTACACTACACCTAATTGCTCTTTCCTTGTTCTTTCTTGAATTTGGCCTCAAATACTTCAAAAATAAGTTGAATTTGGGCCTAGATGAGCTCAAAAATCTCCCCCAGCGTGTTCCATTAAGTTGGTCACGTGCTGCTTGTCATGCGTACGCGGGATATCAGGCGTACGCGTCATATTGCATTTTTCAGGTCACGTGTATGCGTCACATAACAGATTTCCAAATCCTCATTTCTTCATGAATTTTCTACTTTTGCATGCATTCTCCTCACTCCTTCAATCCATACTTGTTTTCTAAACCAAAAATCATTTTATCAAACACATCAAGGCTTCGAATGGAATTAAAGTGAATTAAAATTAGCAAATTAAGGACCTAAAAAGTATGTTTTCAATCTTAAGCACATTTTAGGAAGAATTTACAAAACCATGCTATTTTAGTGAATAAATGTAGGAAAAGGTGATAAAATCCACCCAATTAAAGCAAATAAATACCATGAAATATGGATTTATCATATACAAAATGAGAACCCTCGAGCCATGGGTTTCCAATACGCTAAAAGTGCCAAATGGATACTGCATAAGGCAACACGAACTCACTAAGCAATCTTAAACTCCATACCTCATCATATTCATCCTAACTTTTTCCTAATTCGTAATAAGACGACTATCATAAGAGAATTCTAAATCTAATTCAACATTTTTTCTCTTTCCACAACTATCCAACAAAATAGAACCAGCCCTCAATGTCAACCAATGCCAGCATGAGGGATGATGAGCGGATAATTTATACGCTTTTTAGCATTGTTTTTAGGTAGTTTTTAGTATGATTTAGTTAGTTTTTAGTATATAGTTATTAGTTTTTATGAAAAAAATCATATTTCTGGATTTTACTATGAGTTTGTGTGTTTTTCTATGATTTCAGGTATTTTCTGGCTGAAATTGAGGGACCTGAGCAAAAATCTGATTCAGAAGCTGAAAAAGGACTGAAGATGTTGTTGGATTCTGACCTTTCTGCACTCGAAGTAGATTATCTAGAGCTACAAATACCCAATTGATGCGCTATTAATTGCGTTAGAAATTAGACATCTTGGGCTTTCCAGCAATGTATAATAGTCTATACTTTGCCCGAGATTTGAGGGCCCAAATTGGTGTCAAAACGCCAGTCAGAGACCCTTTTCTAGCGTTAAACGCCAGAACTAGCATAAAAGCTGGAGTTAAACGCCCAAACTGGCACCAGAGCTGGCGTTTAACTCCAAGAGAAGCCTATGCATGTGAAATCTTCAATTCTCAGCCCAAGCACACACCAAATGGGCCCCGGAAGTGGATTTCTGCACCATTTACTTATTTCTGTAAACCCTAGGTTACTACTTCACTATAAATAGGACCTTTTACTATTGTATTTTCATCCTTTGATCATCTTTTGATCATTTTTGATCTTGGGATCAGGTCTTTGAACCCTTTTTTGATTGTTTCATGTTATTTGGGAGGCATGGCCATTCGGCCATGCTTAGACCTTGTTCTTATGTATTTTCAACGGTGGAGTTTCTACACATCATAGATTAAGGTGTGGAGCTCTGCTGTTCCTCATCAATTAATGCAATTACTACTGTTTTCTATTCAATTCGAGCTTATTCTTGTTCCAAGATATCCTTTCACACTTCAACATGATGAATGTGATAATTAAGTGACACTCATCACCATTCTCACTTATGAACACGTGCGTGACAACCACTTCTGTTCTACCTGAAAACAAGCTTGAATGCATATCTCTTGGCCTCCTGGTTCACGACGCATGGTTGCCTCTCCTGACAAGAGAGCTTCCATTTCGTGCAATCAGAGTCTTCGTGGTATAAGCTAGAATCAAATGTGCAACATTCCTGAGATCTGGAAAGTCTAAACCATGTCTGTGGTATTTCGAGTAGGATCTGGGATGGGATGACTGTGACGAGCTTCAAAATCGCGACTATGGGACTCAGTGACAGTGCGCAAAATGATCAATGGATCTTATTCCGACACGATCGAGAACCGACAACTGATTAGCCATGCGGGAAACCGTAGAAGACCATTTTCACTCAGAGGATAGATGGTAGCCATTGACAACGGTGATCCACCTACATACAGCTTGCCATGGAAAGGAGTATGAAGGATTGGATGAAGGCAATAGGAAAGTAGAAGCTCAGTGGGAACAAAGCATCTTCATACGCTTATCTGAAATTCCCACCAATGAATTGCATAAGTATTTCTATCCTATTTTATATTCTACTTCGTTCTTTTAATTATCAAAATTCCATAACCATTTCAATCTGCCTGACTGAGATTTACAAGATGACCATAGCTTGCTTCAAGCTGACAATCTCCATGGGATCGACCCTTACTCACGTAAGGTATCACTTGGATGACCCAGTGCACTTGCTGGTCAGCTGCACGAAGTTGTGTATCATGATTTCGTGTACCAAGTTTTTGGCGCCGTTGTCGGAGATTGTTTGAGTTTGGACAACTGACGGTTCATCTTGTTACTTAGATTAGGTATTTTCTTCTTCAGAATTTTTAAGAATGAATTCTTTTAGACTGAAACTTTAGACTAACATTGCGCGATTCCTGGAATTCGTATTAAAAATTTTGAGTTTCTTATTTTCTTTTTCAAAATAATTTTTGAAAAAAATACAAAAAAATTATAAAATCATAAAATCAAAAATATTTTGTGCTTCTTGTTTGAGTCTAGTGTCAAATTTTAAGTTTGGTGTCAATTGCATGTTTTTATTCTTCTTGCATTTTTCGAAGACCCATGCATTGTGTTATTCATTGATCTTCAAGTTGTTCTTGATGATTTTCTTTGTCTGATCTTTAAATTCTCTTCTTTTGTGTCTTTTATTGTTTCTCATGTGCATTCTCAATTTGTTAGTGTCTCTAGGATGAAAATTTCTAAGTTTGGTGTCTTTCATGTTTTTCTTTTCTTAAAAATTTTTCAAAAAATATGTCTTTGATGTTCATCTTGACATTCAAAGTGTTCTTGCATGCATTATTTATTTGATCTTAGTTTTTCATAATTAGTCTCATTTTGTTGTTTTTCTCTCTCATCATTAAAAATTTAAAAAAAATCAAAATTATGTCTTTTCAAGTCAATAATACAAAGAATTAAAGATTCAGAACATACAACAGAGGAATCACAGAGAAAAAGCTGGGCGTTTAAAACGCCTAGTGAAAAAGGAATTCTGGCGTTTAAACGCCAGCCAGGGTACCTGGCTGGGTGTTTAACGCCCAAGGAGGTAGCCAAGTGGGCGTTAAATGCCAGAATGGATACCATTCTGCGCGTTTAACGCCAGGATAGCACCAAGGAGGTAGTTTTGTTTTCAATTCAAATCTTTTTCAATTTTTTAAATTTTAAAACTAATTTTTCAAAATTTGAATTTTAGAATCATGTCTTTTAATTTCTTGTTAGTCAAGTCATGAATTTTAAAAATCAATTTTTTTTTAATTGTTTTTCAATCATATATTTTCAAACATAACTTTTTCAATCAAATCTTTTTCAAATTATATCTTTTTCAAATTTTGATTTCAAAAATCTTTTCTAACTTCTTATCTTTTCAAAAATTGATTTTCAAATTTTTTCACTATTTCTCATCTTTTTCAAAACCACCTAACTATCTTTCTCTCTCTCTAATTTTCGAAAATCACTAACCACTTTTTCACTTCTCATTTTCGAAAATCACCTTCTTCCTTTTTCAAAATTCTTTTTAATTAACTAATTGTTTTAAACTCTAATTTTATTTTATCTAAAAATTTTTTAAAATTCCCTCTCTCATCTCTTTCTATTTAATCACTAACACTCCTCCTCTCTTAATAATTCGGACCCCCTCCCTCTCTATAAGTTTGAATTTTTCTCTCTACCTCATCCTTATATTCTTCTTTTCTTCTAACACATCAAGGAATCTCTATACTATGACATAGAGGATTCCATACTTTCTTTGTTTTTTTCTCTCTCATATGAGTAGGAACAAAGATAAAGGCATTCTTGTTGAAGTTGATCCTGAACCTGAAAGGACTCTGAAGAGGAAGCTAAGAGAAGCTAAAGCACAACTCTCTGGAGAGGACCTGACAGAAATCTTCAAAAAAGAAGAAGACATGGCAGCCGAAAATAACAACAATGCCAACAATACAAGGAAGGTGCTGGATGACTATACTGCATGATGAGCGGATAATTTGTACGCTTTTTGGCATTGTTTTTAGTATGTTTTTGGTATGATCTAGTTAGTTTTTAGTATATTTTTATTAGTTTTTAGTTAAAATTCACTTTTCTGGACTTTACTATGAGTTTGTGTGTTTTTCTGTGATTTCAGGTATTTTCTGGCTGAAATTGAGGGACCTGAGCAAAAATCTGATTCAGAGACTGAAAAGGACTGCAGATGCTGTTGGATTCTGACCTCCCTGCACTCGAAGTAGAATTTCTGGAGCTACAGAAGCCTAATTGGCGCGCTCTCAATGGCGTTGGAAAGTAGACATCCTGGGCTTTCCAGCAATATATGATAGTCCATACTTTGCCCATTTGGTGCAGGGATGACTTTTCCTTGACACCTCAGGATCTGTGGACCCCACAGGATCCCCACCTACCCCACCACTCTTTTACCTCCTAATCCTATTTTTGTGATGACTATTCCCCATGTCACACTTCCCAACACTCTTCACCAATCACCTCAATTCCTCTTCCCAACCACCCCCTTCACCACTCAAATCCATCCACTCTTCCCCATAAACCCCACCTACCTTCCAAAATTCAAAACCATTTTCCCACCCATTCCGACCCTAAATGGCCGAACAAACATTACCCCCTCTCCCTATATATACCCTTCCATTCTACTTCATTTTCACACAACACAACCCCTTCTTCTTCACCTAGGCCGAACCCACATCTCTCCCTATCTACCATATTCTCTTCTTCTTCTTCGTCTCTTCTTTCTTCTATTGCTCGAGGACGAGCAATATTTTAAGTTTG
>NC_029780.3:80809779-80810162 GCF_000817695.3 Arachis duranensis | reverse complement strand
TCCTTACACTAGAAGGGTCAACTTTGATCAAAGGTTGGACCAAGTCCTCACAGTCATATGTGAAGAGGGCGCCCAATGGAAGAGAGATTCAAGAGGCAAGCCGGTTCAATTGAGAAGGCATGACCTCAAGCTCGTAGCTAGAGGATGGTTGGAGTTTATCCAACGCTCAATCATTCCCACTAGCAACCGGTCCGAAGTTACCATAGACCGGGCTATCATGATTCATAGCATCATGATTGGAGAAGAAGTAAAAGTTCATGAGGTTATAGCTCAAGAACTCTATAAGGTGGCGGACAAAGTCCTCTACCTTGGCAAGGTTAGCCTTTCCTCATCTCATTTGTCACCTCTGTTATTCAGTTGGAGTTGACATAGAGGGAGACATC
>NC_029780.3:80809103-80809403 GCF_000817695.3 Arachis duranensis | reverse complement strand
ATGCTTAAACAGTGCATATGTATCTTGAATTTGTGGTTCATGAATGTTGGCTCTTGAAAGAATGATGAAAAAGGAGACATGTTACTGAGGATCTGAAAAATCATTAAAATGATTCTTGAAGCAAGAAAAGCAGTGAAAAAAAAAGAAAAAAAAATATTTTCGAGAAAAAAAAGAGAAAAAGAAAAAGAAAAAAAATTCGAAAAAAATAGAGGAAAGAAAGAAATAAAGTTGTGATCCAAGGCAAAAAGAGTGTGCTTAAGAACCCTGGACACCTCTAATTGGGGACTCTAGCAAAGCTGA
>NC_029780.3:80808051-80808216 GCF_000817695.3 Arachis duranensis | reverse complement strand
GCACACACCAAGTGGGCCCGGAAGTGGATTTTTATGTCATTTACTCATCTCTGTACACCCTAGGCTACTAGTTTTCTATAAATAGGACCTTTTACTATTGTATCTAGGAATCTTTTGATCACTTTAGATCTCTAGATCATCTTTGGACATCTAGTTCTTAGATCA
>NC_029780.3:80788110-80807812 GCF_000817695.3 Arachis duranensis | reverse complement strand
GAACATTTTCACTGAGAGGATGGGAGGTAGCCACTGACAACGGTGAAACCCTTGCTTAAGCTTGCCATGGAAAGGAGTAAGAAGGATTGGATGAAGACAGTAGGAAAGCAGAGAGACGGAAGGGAAGGCATCTTCATACGCTTATCTGAAGTTCCTACCAATGAATTACATAAGTATCTCTATCTTTATCTTTATGTTTTATGCGTTTATCATCATACCCATTTGAGTTTGCCTGACTGAGATTTACAAGGTGACCATAGCTTGCTTCATACCAACAATCTCTGTGGGATCGACCCTTACTCGCGTAAGGTTTATTACTTGGACGACCCAGTACACTTGCTGGTTAGTTGTGCGAAGTTGTGTTTATGCCATGGTATTGAACACCAAGTTTTTGGTTTCATCACCGGGGATTATTTGAGTTGTGAAAAGTAGCGATCACAATTTCGTGCACCACTGCACCAACTCCCGACTTCTATGGGAGAAGCATCTCTATTCCTGCCATTGGAGCAAACAACTTCGAGCTTAAGCCTCAATTAGTTTCTCTAATGCAACAGAATTGCAAGTTTCATTGACTTCCATTGGAAGATCCTCATCAGTTTTTGGCTAAATTTTTTCGAATCTGTGACACTGTTAAAACCAATGGAGTTGATCCCAAGTTCTACAGACTTATGCTTTTCCCTTTTTCTGTAAGAGACAGAGCTAGTGTATGGTTGAACTCACAACCTAGAGATAGCCTGAACTCTTGGGAAAAGCTGGTCAACGCCTTCTTAGCTACATTCTTTCCACCTCAAAAAATGAGTAAGCTTCGAGTGGAAGTTTAAACCTTCAAGCAGAAGGAAGGTGAATCTCTCTATGAAGCATGGGAAAGATACAAGCAAGATCAAAAGGTGTCCTTCTGACATGCTTTCAGAATGGAGCATCATAGGTATCTTCTATGATGGTTTATCTGAGTTATCCAAGATGTCATTAGACTATTCTGTAGGCAAATCTATTCATCTGAAGAAAATGCCTGCAGAAGCCCAGGAACTCATTAAAATGATTGCAAATAACCAGTTCATGTACACTTCCATTTCGTGCAATCAGAGTCTTCGTGGTATAAGCTAGAATCAAATGTGCAACATTCTTGAGACCTGGAAAGTCTAAACCATGTCTGTGGTATTCCGAGTAGGATCTGGGATGGGATGACTGTGACGAGCTTCAAACTCGCGACTATGGAGTGCAGTGACAGTGCGCAAAAGGATCAATGGATCTTATTCCTACACGATCGAGAATCGACAACTGATTAGCCATGCGGGAAATCGTAGAGGACCATTTTCACTGAGACTATAGATAGTAGCCATTGACAACGGTGATCCACCTACATACAGCTTGCCATGGAAAGGAGTATAAATGATTGGATGAAGGCAATAGGAAAGCAAAGGCTCAAAGGGAACAAAGCATCTTCATACGTGATAAACCCATATTTTATGATATATTTTATGCTTAATCTGAGTGATTTATTCAATCCTTCACCCACTTATTCATATTAATTGTATGGTTTTACTTCTCCTTCCTTATTATGTGATGTATGTGAAAAACATGTTTCCTATGCTTTTAAATTAATTATTTTAATAACCTTTAATTCCATTCGATGTCGTGATTAGTGTGTTGAGTAGTTTCAGATCTTCTAAGGCATGAATGACTTAAAGATGGAAAAGGAAACACACAAAAATGGAAGGAAAGCGCAAAATGGAGTTTCTGAAGGAACTGGCATCCACGTGATCGCATGGACGACGCGATCGCGTGCCAGAAGCGAAGAGGCAACGACGCGGCTGCATGACTGACGCGACCGCACGACTTGAGCAAATCGCATACGACGCGGATGCATGACCGACGCGACCGCGTGACAAGGAGAAATCCAAATGACGCGACCGCGTGACCCACGCGAACGCGTGACAGAGGCCACGCACCAGAAATTGCAGAAAACGCTCATAATGGATTCTGAAGCCTTTTTGGCCCAAATCCAAGTCCAGAAGTCATAGACCAGAGGTTATGAAGTGGAGGAATGCATCCATTGAGGGAGTCTCCGAATTTCTGTTACCTTCGATGATTTAGATCTAGTTTTGAGAGAGGTTCTCTCCTCTCTTTCTTAGGATTTAGGATTTCGCTTAGCTTTTAGGAGTAACTCTAGATCACAGGTTCAATGTTCTTTTACTTTATGTTTATTTCTTATTTTCAGATATTTGAATGCTTGCTTGTATTAGTTATGTTGCCTAATTGTCCTATACCACTTTCATGATGATTTTCTTATTTAAATATAATTTGAGGTATTTTCAGATCTATGAATTGTGTCTTTTATTTATATAAATAATTTGTATTTTTCTGTTCCCCTTTTGGCTTTAGTTAAATAATTGGTGACCCTGCAGTTATCGAACTCATTATTGATTGAAAATTGGATTTCTTCATTTCATTAATTCATATTCCAATAACTCTAGCCTTTCTCAAGGAAAGACTAGGACTTGAGGATTCGAATTAATTTATCCACTTAACTTACCTTCATAGTTAGAGGTTAACAAAGTGGGAGAAGAATCCAATTCTCTTTATAATTGATAAGGATAACTAGGATAAGACTTCCAGTATTTATACCTTGCCAAAATTTATTTTACTGTTAATTTATTTTACTTGTCATTTAAATATGCTTGTGCCCATTGCCCAAATTCCAAAAACCCCAATTTTACCTTTTTCATAGCCAATAATAAGAACATACCTCCCGGCAATTCCTTGAGAAGACGACCCGAGGTTTAAATTCTCGGTTATTAATTTTAAGGGGGTTTGTTACTTGTGACAACCAAAACGTTTGCACGAAGGGATTTTTGTTGGTTTAGAAACTATATCTACAACGCGACTATTTTTATGAAATTCTTTACTGGCAAAAATCCCAACGTCAAAATAGTGCCGTTGCCGGGGAGTTGCAACAGTATGCCTTATTATTGGTTATTGTAAATATTTTTCAAAAAAATATATATATATTTTTCTTTTACTTATTTATTTGTTTTCTCTTTTTTTCCCTTATCTAACAGGAATATGCATCAAGGCCAAAGCAATCAAAGATGGACGAAGCCAAGAGGATCTGATCAACCCTTTAGGCAACAACACCCTCCAAGATATCATGGACAACGACCATTCTACAATGCATACCCAGCTGAAAGATATGGTGGACAACCTTGTAACTACCAACAAGCCCCACCCCGTGCCTATAAACCATCCTCTCAACATGACCTCGAACCACCACACTCACAATCTTCTTTTCGCCATTCGCCACCATACGATCCTTATCCGCCCCAATACCAATCCAATTACTCCCAAGAACCACCACTCCCCCATACACATTACCCATATCCATCAAAGTCAGAATCACGGGTTAGCCTCGAAGAATCAATGAAACAATGTACCGCACTCCTTCGTCAACTGGAGCAAGCAATAGTGGAGAAGTTAAAACAATTATCTTCCAGACACTCAGCCCCTCAACAGACCCCCATGGCTTTATGTAGAGAATCCAATGAAGAACGCAGTACAAAGGAGACGCTGGAAGCTCCAGTGACCAGCATAGAGCATAACTTCGTACTAGAACAAGTAGAGAAAGCTGTCATTACAGAAGAAGAAGAGTCGGTTGTTGTGGAGAACTCCATCAAGGATGTTACAATTGACGCTGAGGAGGATTTTGCACCGCCTCCACTGCAAATATCTTATGAAGAACTGAACGGAATAACCCAGGACACAGGTTTCCTTGATGATGATGATCACGAGTCCTATTCTCTTAGCGGCGAACTTGCATCCACAAGTGATTTCTTTGAGACAGAAGAATTTTCCCCGAGTGAATATGAAGATGATGCTAAGGTAGATCTTTCTCAACCTCCAATATATGACTTGAGCGATGATGAGGGAGAAATTGAAGACTCTGATCAAGAGATGGTTGAAGTGGAAGAATTCACAGAAGATTATAAGGGAGTAGAACTTACAGAACCAATGGAAACACCTATCCCAAGGCCGTTACCGCCCACCACAAACTACAAGTGGGTAAAATCCTTGTCCTTTATCTTCAACATTCCACTTGAATATGGTTTGCTTGAAACAGATGGCCAACTTAGAGCTCTCTGCGGCTTTAAGAGTAAAAGGGAAATGGCTCATACTCAGAGCCGGTGCACAAGGTTCAATAAGGTTCCACGCTTCAACTCGAAGTGCAAGGATTGGTATCATGCTCAATTGAGTGGATCACGGAGAACGTTTGGTTACCGTGGTGAGAATCTAATTTCCAAACCGCCCAGATGGAAAAAGTATAGATCAAAATGAAAGCGAATTTGGAACCAAAGTTTGGGATCCTGGAAAATATTCTGATATTCATCACCCCGGGAGCCTGAAAATCTGTTTGAAGCTGCTCAGAAGCTTCACATGCCTAGTTTGGGACCCCGGAGGCTATTGGCATTCCAAGCATTGGTGGAGATTTCTGGATGAATTTAAACACAAGCCGCCATAACAGGAAGCTCAACCAACGTCCAACTTAAGGACTTTAACCAAAAGTGCTAGGTGGGAGACAACCCACCATGGTATGATCGTTCCTTTTTCATTTTTTTTATTTAGTTTTAGTTGTTTTCAAGTTTTATATTATTTTTCATTGAACCTGGAATTACTCATAACATTCATATCATTTTGCATTCTGCATACTGCATAATTATATATCTGCAAAAAAAATGTGGCGTGCGACGTGACCGCATCAATCATGCGATCGCGTCAATTGCGATAAAACACCCCCCACGCGTCCGCGTCTCTCACGTGGTCGCGTGCCCTGGAGATCGGCGTATAACCCCAACGTCCAGAAAGTTGGGCTGGAATCGTGCTACCCTTGTGCTTTTCGCGCATAAGACCCACGCGATCGCGTCCCCGACGCGATCGCGTCACATGTACATAACCAATGCCACGCGACCGCGTGAGCGACGTGACCGCGTCGCATGGACTGCACAACACCCTAGAAAGGGACAGAGAGTTGCACTGAAACGACGCTGGAATCGTGCATCTAGCACAAATTCCAACGACGCAATCGTGCAACCCACGCGATCGCGTCCACCCCTCTCCTACCCCTCCCATGCAATCGCGCGATCCACGCGATCGCGTCCCTTATTTCATCTTCTTTCTTCTTTCCCCCTCCTCCTCCGCCACTGCTCACCTTCGCGCCACCGCACGCCGCCGCCACCGCCCCACCGCAACCCCCCTTCAACCAGCAACACCACCCCTTCCCCTACCCCCAGCCACCTCTCTGTCCCACTCTCCTTCTTCGCCTACCAGGTTCCGCAACACGCAAACCCTTTTCTCCGTTCATAGTTCTTCTTATTTTTTCCGTTTTATGTTCATGTTTAGGCTAGTTAGATATGCATGTTGTAGTGGATTTTAGGTTGTTAGGCAGCCTAGGATGTGGTTAGTGGATCTAGGTCTGTTTATTTGCACTGTTCTTGCTTCTGTTTTATCATATTTGCAAATCTGATGTTATTGTAATCTTGTTTATATGCTGTATTTCTTGTATATTGCTGCTCTTTACATTGAATTTTCATGTTTATATTATATATATGTACCTGCAGCTTGACTTTTTAATTCATATGAACTGCTTTGATTGCTGTTTATTTTCCAGGATAATCCATATTTAGCCGGAATGCTGCCCAAATTTCTATAATATATTTTCATTCATGTTTTGGTTTGGCAATTTGAACTATGTTTTACTCTGCTTTACCCGAACAATTTCATGAATGCCAGGACATGCTTTATTATCCTCTTTGATTTCCTAGTTTATAAACTGCATCTGTGATGCTCTGATTCCAATTCTTCTTTATATCTCTTTGAATCTGCATCCAATTGACCTTGTTTGGTTATGAGTTACTTCTATTCCTCCCTGTGCATCCTTGTTACATAGAATATTTTCTTTATGCCACTTACTTTACCCACATTTTACTGACTCACTAATTTTAATTTCCTAACTTCTTTTTCAATTTCTAAATTTACTAACTTTTTATAATCTCTTTTTTGACTTTTCACTTTCCTCTAACTTTTTAACCATGGCATAATGAAAATTTTTCTATTTAACTTGAATTTTAATACATTTTGGATTGTAAATCATTCCTTTCAGACTTTTAAACTGCTATACAATCCTTAATGCACATTTACCTAACTCATTTACCTCATTCTACTCTCCTTTGCCACTTTGAGTTTTCTTTGTTTAATTGCCTATTTGTTTTCCTATTTTTATATTTCCTGGTTTTCTATTTTTCAGGATGTCTACCTCACAGAGAAAAGGAAAAGACAAGGCTACTGGCAAGCGCAAAAGAGGAGACCCCTCCCAGTCCATCATAGATCTAATGCATGAATCCTCATGGCGGGAGAAGAACTTTACCCAGCAGGAAAAAGCTGACCAGCTGCTCCCTGCAAATGATTCCATCAAATTTGCAAACCGGTACTGTGAGCTAAAGTATCCGGCATTTGCAGACTCCAGAAACCTATACCTGGAGAGAACTCTGAAGATTCCAGAAGCACTCCAGCAGTACACCACTGAGCAAATCAAGCAAAGAAGCTGGTTCTTTCTGGAAAGAGCACTGACAGGGGTCAATGCATCTTGGGTTAGGAAATTCTACTGCAACTACTATATCACTACCCTAGATGCAGTGAACCTGCGAGGCAAGCAGATTCTGGTCACTGAAGAGGCCATCGAGGACATCCTACAGCTCCCACCCAAGTCCGATCAGCCTGATGGTTACAAAAAGGCTGAGGAGGACATGCGTTTCTTGAGGTTTGATTGGGATGCTGTCAAGGCAAGGATAGCCCTGGACCCGACTGTTCCTTGGGAGATGGGTCAGGACACCACCTTGCCCAAGGGTATCAAGCGGGCATACCTAAATGATGAGGCTCGGTTATGGCATCAGATCCTCAGTAATTATGTGATGCCGAGTACTCATGAGACAGAGATTCCAGCTGCTATGATCACCCTCCTATGGTGTGTGATGGAGTGTAAGGACCTGTACTTGCCACACTTTATCCGGCATTATATGGCCAGGGTCCACGTCCGAGGCACTCTCCCCTTTCCTTATCTGGTTACACAGCTAGGTCGTCGAGCTGACGTGCCATGGGAGGATGCCGATGAGAGACCACTAGCTGCGGACTGCAGGAAGATCATTCCTCACAGTAGGAACTTTCTGGCTTTGGGCTACAGACCACCACCTTTCACTGCTACTGATGAGACAGCCCCACCGTCTGCCGGACCCTCTTCCTCCACAGCTGCCCCTGCTGCCACCACTGCACCTCCACCTACCTCAGAGCCAGTCTACCGCCTCATGCACCGCTTATTTCGATAGCTTGATCAGATGGAGCACCGTAACCGGCGCCGGTATGAGCATCTGAAGCTGATGATCCGACAAGGCAGTGACATCCCCTCCGAGCCTGACTCACCATCAGAGCCATCAGAGGAGGAGGCAGATGAGCACCAGGAGGTGACCCATCCGCAGGCAGGCACAGAGCAGGCTGCTCCCCAGGCAGCGGTTCCACATCAGATTGAGGCCGCAGATCCTGAGATCCCGATCCAGTCAGCACCTCCTCTACAGCAGCCTGATCCTCAGCCCACTACCACCGAGACTCCAGCTACCATTCCTACCAGTGATGACACCCCTTCACACCCGGCTTGACTAAGCATCAGGGACGATGCTTCACTTTAAGTGTAGGGAGGTCGCCATCTCTGGCGTTTTATTTTGGTGAACCACTACATCTCTTTTTCTTTTATTCTGGATATTTTTCTGTATTTTTCTTTTTATTGTTATTTTCTGAGTACTTATACATTGCTACTTTGATGTATTTCTACTCTATTTCTGCATTTTTCATTTTTAGTTCATCTTTTAGCTATTTAGTTTATTTTAGTTATTTAGTTTAGTTTGCAATTCTAACTTATTAGTGGATTGATTAGTATAGTTTTTTAGCATAAGACAGCATAGTCTAAATTGAAAAATATAAAAAAGAAGTAAGCTAGGAAATTGAACATAACAGATTTAAATCCATAAACCTTGTATATAGAGCATTATATCATATAGTTAAGTTGACAACATTTCATCAAGGAGGAACATTAAAACTTTAAAGGCCACCTAAAACAATTTTTTTACGAGAATAATGGGAAATTTTAACTAAACCTCCATGACATACATGAGTGATATATGATTTATGAGTTGGAGAACATACAGCCTGTGAGTTTTGAGTTTAATTGTATGGTTACATTTGAACCATAATATTTTATTCCTGTGTGTTCCACTCTTCTTTTCTATTCTGGTGTTCTTTGCTTTGTTTTAATCTATATGTCCAGTATAGAATATAGATACATGCCAAGAGAGTGATTGAGGCCTTGTTTGATTTTTAACTCACTATCCCAAATAAAGCCTACCTTTTAT
This sequence comes from Arachis duranensis, assembly GCF_000817695.3. Classification (NCBI taxonomy): domain Eukaryota; kingdom Viridiplantae; phylum Streptophyta; class Magnoliopsida; order Fabales; family Fabaceae; genus Arachis; species Arachis duranensis. The sequence continues at coordinate 80,799,365 of NC_029780.3, read as the reverse complement.
GCCATCCTTGTTAGCCCCTTTGAACTTTTTAATCTCCTTTTATTCTATTTAGCCACACTACTAACCTGAAGCAGAAAAACAAAATAAAATCCCAAGTTGAATCCTTGATTAGCTTAAGATAGAGAGTTGTGTAATTAATTAAGTGTGGGGAAACTTTATGGGAACATGGATGACAGAAACAAAGGTAGAATAAAATTGAAAAGAAATTAAGAATTTTTGGGAAACATGCTCATGTGGAATTAAAATAATTAATTACCATGTGCAAAAAAAATTTTAAAATTTTGCAAAATCAAAGTAAATGCACGTGGTATAAGAACAAAATATGGGCATGTAACAACAAATGGGAAAATATGGGAAAATGGGTAAAGAAGCTTTACTTTAGAAATTATGTATGTTAGGTGAGATCTTAGACTAATTAAGGATTTGCTTATTAGCTCACTTAGCCTTATACATATACCCTTACCTTTACCTTGGCCCCATTACAACCTTAATTAAAAGACCTCATGATTTTTGGTATATCTATATTTTATAATTGTTGATTGGTTAGATGAAAAACAAAGTTATAGAAAGTAAGGATAAAAAGAAGAATAGAGTGATTAACCTAATAAACACTGAGTGATTAGAGAGTAAACACAAAATCCAGTGAGGGTTCACTAATTCATTAACATATATCTCTGTTTAAATTACTAATTGTCTTGCGAATTTAAATGTTTTTTTTCTTTTTTCCCATTTCAATTGTAAAAGTGCTTTATCACTATCTAAGGTTGGCTATATATATATGAATCCTTGAGAATGTGAATTGATTTAACTACATGTAAGCTTTATATATGAGTGGACAAAATTAGAATTGCATCATGCATTTAGTTAGTTGTATTTAGGTTAGAATTGCATTGCATGGCATTCAACCACTTCAAAACCTTACTTTTTACCTTGGACATAGCATGAAGACATGCTATTACTTAAGTGTGGGGAGGTTGATAAAGCCATATTTTATGATATATTTTATGCTTAATCTGAGTGATTTATTCAATCCTTCACCCACTTATTCATATTAATTGTATGGTTTTACTTCTCCTTCCTTATTATGTGATGTATGTGAAAAAACATGTTTCCTATGCTTTTAAATTAATTATTTTAATCACCTTTAATTCCATTCGATGCCGTGATTAGTGTGTTGAGTAGTTTCAGATCTTCTAAGGCATGAATGACTTAAAGGATGGAAAAGGAAACATACAAAAATGGAAGGAAAGCGCAAAATGGAGTTTCTGAAGGAACTGGCATCCACGCGATCGCATGGACGACGCGATCGCGTGCCAGAAGCGAAGAGGCAATGACGCGGCCGCATGACTGACGCGACCGCATGACTTGAGCAAATCGCATACGACGCGGACGCGTGACCGACGCGACCTCGTGACAAGGAGAACTCCGAATGACGCGACGGCGTGACCCACGCGGACGCGTGACAGAGGCCACGCACCAGAAATTACAGAAAATGCTCATAGCGGATTCTAAAGCCTTTTTGGCCCAAATCCAAGTCTAGAATCATAGACCAGAGGTTATGAAGTGGAGGAATGCATCCATTGAGGGAGTCTCCGAATTTCTGTTACCTTCGATGATTTAGATCTAGTTTTGAGAGAGGTTCTCTCCTCTCTTTCTTAGGATTTAGGATTTCTCTTAGCTTTTAGGAGTAACTCTCGATCCCAGGTTCAATGTTCTTTTACTTTATGTTTATTTCTTATTTTTAGATATTTGAATGCTTGCTTGTATTAGTTATGTTGCCTAATTGTCCTATACCACTTTCATGATGATTTTCTTATTTAAATATAATTTGAGGTATTTTCAGATCTATGAATTGTGTCTTTTATTTATATAAATAATTTGGATTTTTCTGTTCCCCTTTTGGCTTTGGTTAAATAATTGGTGACCCTGGAGTTATCGAACTCATTATTGATTGAAAATTGGATTTCTTCATTTCATTAATTCATATTCCAATAACTCTAGCCTTTCCCAAGGAAAGACTAGGACTTGAAGATTCGAATTAATTTATCCACTTAACTTACCTTCATAGTTAGAGGTTAACAAAGTGGGAGAAGAATCCAATTCTCTTTATAATTGATAAGGATAACTAGGATAAGACTTCCAATCTTTATACCTTGCCAAAAGTTTATTTTACTTGTCATTTAAATATGCTTGTGCCCATTGCCCAAATTCCAAAAACCCCAATTTTACCTTTTTCATAGCCAATAATAAGAACATACCTCCCTGCAATTCCTTGAGAAGACGACCCAAGGTTCAAATACTCGGTTATCAATTTTAAAGGGGTTTGTTACTTGTGACAACCAAAACGTTTGCACGAAGGGATTTTTGTTGGTTTAGAAACTATATCTACAACGCGACTGTTTTTATGAAATTCTTTACTGGAAAAAATCCCAACGTCAATACGCTTATCTGAAATTCCCACCAATGAATTGCATAAGTATTTCTATCCTATTTTATGTTCTATTTCGTTCTTTTAATTATCAAAACTCCATAACCATTTGAATCCGCCTGACTGAGATTTACAAGATGACCATAGCTTGCTTCAAGCCGACAATCTCTGTGGGATCGACCCTTACTCACGTAAGGTATTACTTGGACGACCTAGTGCACTTGCTGGTCAGCTGCACAAAGTTGTGTATCACGATTTTGTGTACCAAGGAACCTCTCACATGTACAATCACAAGCAATACAAACAAGTAATACAAAGGTAGATTCAAGTAAAGCAATTAGCATATAATCATATAGCATATATAATTAGGCAAACCAAGTACAATTAAGCAAACCCAAACCATTCAAACCTATGCAAATGATGTATGCATGCCCTATGGTTGATGAGTCTCATCTGTCAGTTATCAAGCTAACTCGACATGTCCGGTAGCAAACCCTAGATAGTCCCTAAGTGCGCATCCCCAAGAGTCTATGCATATATTCATAATCATTCATCAATTAATCTCATCTTATTGAGGGAATCCGGGGAGTTAAAGTGTCCAGTCACAACTTGCAATGAATGGTCAATAGAATCTCAAATCTTAACTTGGAGCAAGTAGAGCCAATGCACTTCATCTACCCAGCAACTCAGATAAATTCTCATATCACGTGTCATTCTCTACCAGGAGCAAGTGGGGGCGAACCACTGCATCTATCCCAAGAGGCTCGAACCATAACGTAGAGCAAGTGGATCAATGCTACTGCATCTACCCATGCAGGTATATCTTAATTAGAATTATTCTCAATATCAATTTCATTATCAATATCATTCTCAATTTCATTATCAACCTCATCTTCAATCTCATCTCAATTTATATTCAATCTCAATTAAACTTATTTTTCATTATCATCCTTCATCATTGGTATGCGAAATCGTAAATCACACTTTTCACAACTCTGCATAGCTGACCAGCAAGTGCAATGGGTCATCCAAGTAATACCTTATGTGAGTAAGGGTCGATCCCACGGAGATTGACAGCTTGAAGCAAGCTATAGTCATCTTGTAAATCTCAATCAGGCTGATTCAAATGGTTATGAGATTTTAATAGTTAAAAGATAAATAAAGCGGAAGATAAAATAAAGTTACTTATGTAGTCCCTTGGTGGGAATTTCAGATAAACGTTTAGAGATACTTTGTTTCCTCTGAACCTCTGCTTTCCTACTGTCCTCATCCAATCATGCGTACTTCCTTCTATGGCAAGCTGTATGTTGATGGATCACCGTTGTCAATGGCTACCATCTGTCCTCTCAGTGAAAACATGTCCTCTACGGTTTTCTGCATGGCTAATCAGCTGTTGGTTCTCGATCGTGTCGGAATAGAATACATTTATTCTTTTGCACACTATCACTGTGCCCAACAGCCACGAGTTTGAAGCTCGTCACAATCATCCCATCCCAGATCCTACTCGGAATACCACAAACAAGGTTTAGACTTTCCGGATCTCAAGAATACTGCCAATTGATTCTAGCTTATACCACAAAGGTTCTAACGTCACAGATTTGAATGCTCTATTGTCAGGAGAGGTGATTCAGATCCATGGGTCAGAGACCAAAGAGAGTATACTCCAGCTGTCGTCCAATGACTACGTTGAACATCATGTAGACCGCTTTGTGGTTGTCAGGCACGCGGATCTTAGCTAAGCGAGTAACGAAGATTAGGTGATTGTCACGGGTCACCCCTTCATTCTGACTTAACTTAATTAAGTACAAGAGTTTATCTTGCAGGAGAAGTAGGCGCAAATTGAAGGAAAAACAATAGTACTTGCATTGATACTCGAGCAATAGCAGAACTCCTCACCTTAATCTATGAGGTGTAGAAACTCCACCGTTGGAAAATACATAAGAACAAGGTCTAGGCATGGCCAAATGGCCAGCCTCCAAAAAGGGTTCGAAGAACTCCCAAAGGGTTAAAGACCTGATCAAAGGATTGAAAAGTGGTCCAAAGATATGAATACAATAGTAAAAAGTACTATTTATACTAAACTAGTAAACTAGGTTTACAGAAAATGAGTAGATAGTGCAGAAATCCACTTTCGGAGCCCACTTGGTGTGTGTTTGGGCTGAGCTTTCAAGCTTTCTCGTGCATAAGCCATCCTTAGAGTTAAACGCCAGCTTGGATGCCAGTTTGGGCGTTTAACTCCAACTTTGGTGCTAGTTCTGGCATTTTACGCCAGAAAAGGGTCTCTAGTAAGCGTTTGGACGCCAGTTTGGGCCATCAAATCTCGAGCAAAGTATGAACTATTATACATTTCTGGAAATCCCAAGATATCTACTTTCCAACGCAATTGAAAGTGCGCCAATTGGGTTTCTGTAGCTCCAGAAAATCCAACAGCATCTGTAGTCCTTTCTCAGCCTCTGAATCAGATTTTTGCTCAGGTCCCTCAATTTCAGCCAGAAAATACCTGAAATCACAGAAAAACACACAAACTCATAGTAAAGTCCAGAAATGTGAATTTTGCATAAAAACTAATAAAAATATACTAAAAAGTAACTAAAACTAGAAACTACCTGAAAACAATGCCAAAAGTGTATAAATTATCCGCTCATCACAATACCAAACTTAAATTGTTGCTTGTCCCCAAGCAACTGAAAACAAAATAGGATAAAAAGAAGAGAATATACAATAAATCCCAAAATATCAATGAAGTTTAGTTCTAATTAGATGAGCGGGACTAATAGCTTTTTGCTTCTAAATAGTTTTGGCATCTCACTTTATCCTTTGAAGTTCAGAATGATTGGTATCTATTGGAACTCAGAATTCAGATAGTGTTATTGATTTTCCTAGTTCAGTATGATGATTCTTGAACACAGTTACTTTATGAGTCTTGGCCGTGACCCTAAGCATCTTGTTTTCCAGTATTACCACCGGATACATAAATGCCACAGACACATAACTGGGTGAACCTTTTCAGATTGTGACTCACCTTTGCTAGAGTCCCTAGTTAGAGGTGTCCAGAGTTCTTAAGCACACTCTTTTTTGCTTTGAATCACGACTTTAACCATTCAGTCTCAAGCTTTTCATTTGGACCTTCATGACACAAGCACAAGGTTAGGGACAACTTGATTTAGCCTCTTAGGCCAAGATTTTATTCCTTTGGGCCCTCCTATCCACTAATGCTCAAAGCCTTAGATCCTCTTTACCCTTGCCTTTTGGTTTAAAGGGCTATTGGCTTTTTCTGCTTGCTTTTTCTTTCTCTTTCTCTTTTTTTTTTGCAAGCTTCTTTCTTTTTCACTGCTTTTTCTTGCTTCAAGAATCAATTTTATGATTTTTCAAATTGTCAATAACATTTCTCCTTTTTCGTTATTCTTTCAAGAGCCAATCATTTTAACATTCATAAACTTCACTATAAAAAAAATATGCACTGTTCAAGCATTCATTCAGAAAACAAAAAGTATTGCCACCACATCAAAATAATTAAACTAATTTCAAGATAAAATTCGAAATTCATGTACTTCTTGTTCTTTTGTAATTAGGAATCTTTTTCATTTAAAAAAGGTGAAGGATTCATAGGACATTCATAGCTTTAAGACATAGACACTAGACAATAATGATCATGTAATAAAAACACAAACATAGACAAAACATAAAGCATAAGGAACGAAAAACAGAAAAACAAATAACAAGGAAATTAAAGAACGGGTTCACCTTAGTGATGGCGGCTAGTTCTTCCTCTTGAAGATCCTATGGAGTGCTTGAGCTCCTCAATGTCTCTTCCTTGCCTTTGTTGTTCTTCTCTCATGGTTCTTTGGTCCTCTCTTATTTCATGCAGGATAATGGAGTGTTCTTGGTGCTCCACCCTTTTTCTAGTGATGGGCTTTTGAGATGAATCTCTCTATCTCTCATGACTTAGAGTTGGAAGCAACTGCCTTTCTTTTCCTCTTCCTAGAGGTTTCTCCGGCCTTAGGTGCCATTAATGGTTATGAAAAAACAAAAAGAAGAGCTTTTTCCACACCAAACTTAAAAGGTTTGCTTGTCCTCAAGCAAAAGAAGAAAGAAATGATTAGAGGGAGAAGAGATGAAAGAGATAGAGGTGGAGAAGTGGTTCGGCCAAGGGGGGTTTGGAGTGTTTGTGATGTGTGAAAATCAAGGAGTGAGGAGGGGTATTTATAGGTAAGAGAGAGAGGGGATCTGTGTGAGAATGGGTGGGTTTGGGAGGGAAGTGTTATGGAAAGGTTTGAAGAGGAGAGAGAGTGAGTTAGGGTAGGTGGGGATCCTGTGGGGTTCACAGATCCTGAGGTGTCAAGAATTTCTCATCCCTGCCCCTTTGGTGCACGAAATTGCAATCACACTTTTGCAATTCGGCACAAATAACCAGCAAGTGCACTGGGTCATCCAAGTAATACCTTACGTGAGTAAGGGTCGATCCCACGGAGATTGTTGGCTTGAAGCAAGCTATGGTTATCTTGTAACTCTTAGTCAGGATATCAATAATTCTCAGGTTTAATTGTGAAAAGTAAAAGAACATGAAATAAATACTTGTGTTTTGCAGTAATGGAGAATAGGTTGAGGTTTTGGAGATGCTCTATCTTCTGAATCTCTGCTTTCCTACTGTCTTCTTCTTCATGCACGCAAGGCTCCTTCCATGGCAAGATGTATGTAGGGTTTCACCGTTGTCAATGGCTACCTCCCACCCTCTCAGTGAAAATGTTCAACACGCTCTGTCACAGCACGGCTAATCATCTGTCGGTTCTTAATCAGGTTGGAATAAAATCCAATGATTCTTTTGCGTCTGTCACTAACGCCCAGCCCTCAGGAGTTTGAAGCTCGTCACAGTCATTCAATCCTTGAATCCTACTCAGAATACCACAAACAAGGTTTAGACTTTCCGGATTCTCTTGAATGCCGCCATCAATTCTAGCTTATACCACGAAGATAGAGAGCATATCAGAGAAGATAGAGAGCATGCACCTCTGAAAGGTTGCAGGTGCATTACACAGACCAAAAGGCATCCTTCTGTAGGCAAATACTCCAGATAGACTTGTGAATGCTGTTTTCTCTTTAAAAATCCACTTCTGGGTCCACTTAGTGTGTGCTTGGGCTGAGCATTGAAGCTTTCATGTGTAGAGACTTTTTCTGGAGTTAAACGCCAGCTTTTGTGCCAGTTTGGGCGTTTAACTCCAATTTTTGTGCCAGTTCCGGCGTTAAACGCCGGGAATTCTGAAGCTGATTTGCAATGCCGGTTTGGGCCATCAAATATCGAGCAAAGTATAGACTATTATACATTGCTGGAAATCCCAGGATGTCTAATTTCCACCACAATTGAGATCACGCAAATTGGGCTTTTGGAGCTCCAGAAAATCCACTTCGAGTGCAGGGAGGTCAGAATCCAACAGCATCTGCAGTCCTTTTCAGCCTCTGAATCAGATTTTTGCTCAGGTCCCTCAATTTCAGCCAGAAAATACCTGAAATCACAGAAAAACACACAAACTCATAGTAAAGCCTAGAAAAGTGAATTTTAACTAAAAACTAATAAAATTGTAATAAAAACTAACTAAAATATACTAAAAACATACTAAAAACAATGCCAAAAAGCGTATAAATTATCCGCTCATCACAACACCAAACTTAAATTGTTGCTTGTCCATAAGCAACTAAAAATCAAAATAGAATAAAAAGAAGAGAATATACTATAGACTCCAAAATATCAAAGAAACTTAGCTCCAATTAGATGAGCGGGACTAGTAGCTTCTTGCTTTTGAACAGTTTTAGCATCTCACTTTATCCTTTGAAGTTTAGAATGATTGGCATCTATAGGAACTCAGAACTCAGATAGTGTTATTGATTCTCCTAGTTAAGTGTGATGATTCTTGAACATAGCTACTTTATGAGTCTTGGCTGTGGCCCAAAGCACTCTGTCTTCCAGTATTACCACCGGATACATACATGCCCAGACACATAATTGGGTGAACCTTTTCAGATTGTGACTCAGCTTTGCTAGATTCCCCAATTAGAGGTGTCCAAGGTTCTTAAGCACACTCTTTTTGCCTTGGATCACAACTTTATTAATTTTTTTTTTGTATTCACTGCTTTTTCTTGCTTCAAGAATCAATCTGATGATTTTTCAGATCCTCAATAACATTTCTCCTTTTCCATCATTCTTTCAAGAGCCAACAATTTTAACATTCTTAAAACAACAAATTCAAAAGATATATGCACTGTTCAAGCATTCATTCAGAAAACAAAAAGTATAAGATAAGACTAATAGTAATAAAACTCAAAAATTTAAATAGACTCCTAATGATAGAGGTTATCACAGAGTTAGGACTCAACAACCTTGATTTTGAGAAGTGGATGCTCCCTCAACTTGTGGGGTATTTGACCCTTCATGGGAGAGCATTTGGCGCTTCAACTCCTGTAGCTCACGCCCTTGCTTCTCTTGTTCCTTCAGCAATTTGCAGAGCATGCAGTTTTGATTCTGCTGTTCTTCCTTAATTTGTTCCATAGCTTCTTGCAGCTTGGCAACAGATGCTTCTAGACGAGTCCAGTAGTCAATTTTAGGAAGTTCAGGGAGGAACTCCTGCGCCCTCCTTTTGATAGAATTATCTTGCATTTGTCCTTCCATTGACCTCTTGGTGATTGGGTGCTCAATTGGGATGAATTCATCTACTCCCATCCTCACCCCAGCATCTTTACATAGCAAAGAGATTAAGCTTGGGTAAGCCAGTTTGGCTTCAGTGGAGTTCTTGTTTGCAATTGTGTAAATCTCACAAGCAATCAGATGATGAATCTCCACTTCTTTTCCCAGCATAATACAATGAATCATCACTGCTCTCTTGATAGTAACCTCAGAACGGTTACTAGTGGGGAAGATAGAACGCCCTATGAAGTCCAACCAGCCTCTTGCAACTGGTTTGAGATCTCCCCTCTTGAGTTGGTTTGGGACACCTTTTGAATTGGTCATCCACTTGGTTCCAGGGAGGCATATGTCCTCTAGAACTTGATCCAACCCCTTATCTACTCTCACCATTCTCCTATTAAAGGATTCAGGATTATCTTGTAGCTGAGGTAATTTGAAGACCTCTCTTATTTTGTCCAGATGGAAGTAAATAATTCTCCCTCTGACCATGGTTCTGTAGGTATAAAAAGTGGTTCCAGTCATTCTCTGCTTATCTGTTAGCCACAGATTTGAGTAAAATTTCTGAACCATATTTCTCCCAACCTTTGTCTCAGGGTTGGTTAGAACTTCCCATCCTCTGTTTCGAATTTGCTCTTGGATCTTTGAATATTCATCTTCTTTCAGATCAAATTTAACTTCCGGGACCACTGACCTAAGACCCATTATTTTGCGGTAATGGTCTGCATGTTCTTTGGTTAAGAACTTCTCTTGACTCCAAAGGTCTTTTGGAGCATTCTCTTTCTTGACTCTTAAATTGGTTTGTTTTCCTTTGGGAGCCATGATATTGATGAGCCTTAGCTTAGTGATCACGGAAAAACACACCAAACTTAGAGGTTTGCTTGTCCTCAAGCAAAAGAAAGGAAAGAGGAGAGAGAGAGGAGGAGAGCAAATTCGAATGGTGGGGAAGGGGGTGTGGCCGAACATATATTTATAAGGAAGGGGGAGAGATTTCGAAAATTTTGAAGGAGAATTGAGAAGATATGAAAAGAATTTGAGAGATATTTGAGTTTTTTTTTAAGAAGATTTGGAAAAGATTTGAAAGAGATTTGAAGAATGATTTTAATTTTGAAAATTTGAAGGTGAATGATGAAAGTTTGAAATGTGTTTATGTAGAAGATTATGGATCAAAACAGGAAAGTTTGAGAAAATTTTAAGTGGAAAGCAAAATCTCTGTCCCCCACCTTTCTGGCGTTTAACGCCCAATTGTTGGCCAATTTGGGCGTTTAACGCCCAGCCAGGTACCCTGGCTGGCGTTAAATGCCAGAAACCCCTTCATCACTGGGCGTTTCGCTAAACGCCCAGGATGCTGCACACCTGGCGTTAAACGCCCAGAATGGTGCCCATTCTGGCGTTTAACACCCAAAGTATCCCTTACTGGCGTTTTTTCGCCAGCAAGCTCCTTTTCTCTGCTTTTTGCACTGAATCCTTCTGTAACTCTATGAATTCCTTCAATTTTGATGATTGCCCTTTGAGAATATGTATCTAACTTTGATTAAACAAAACAGATAACCTGCTAATGACTGGGTTGCCTCCCAGCAAGCGCTTCTTTATTGTCTTTAGCTGGACCTTCACTGAGAATCATTCAAGCCTCAGTTTTGAGCACTCTTGCTCAAAATTGCTTTCAAGATAATGCTTGATCCTCTATCCATTAACTATCAACTTTTTGCAGAATCAGTATCCTGAAGCTCAACATATCCATATGGTGACACTCCTGTAATCACATACGGACCCCTCCACCGGGATTTAAGTTTTCTTGGGAACAGTCTGAGCCTAGAGTTAAAGAGCAGAACTTTTTGTCCTGGCTCAAAGACTCTGGATGACAACTTCTTGTCATGCCACTTCTTTGCCTTTTCCTTATAAATTTTTTCATTTTCAAAGGCACTGAGTCTAAATTCATCTAGCTCATTTAGCTGGAGTAATCTTTTTTCACCAGCTAACATAGCATCTAGGTTTAAGAATCTGGTTGCCCAGTAGGCTTTATGTTCCAGTTCCACGGGCAGATGACAGGCCTTGCCATACACAAGTTGGTATGGAGAGGTTCCTATAGGAGTCTTGAATGCCGTTCTGTATGCCCACAGAGCATCATCCAAGCTCTTTGCCCAATCCTTTCTT
>NC_029780.3:80784359-80785366 GCF_000817695.3 Arachis duranensis | reverse complement strand
TCTCCAATCATGATGCTATGAATCATGATAGCCCGGTCTATAGTAACTTCGGATCGGTTGCTAGTGGGAATGATTGAGCGTTGTATGAACTCTAACCATCCTCTAGCCACGGGTTTGAGGTCATGCCTTCTCAATTGAACCGGCTTCCCTCTTTAATCTCTCTTCCATTGGGCGCCCTCTTCACAAATGTCTGTGAGGACTTGGTCCAACCTTTGATCAAAGTTGACCCTTCTAGTGTAAGGATGTTCATCTCCTTGCATCATGGGCAAGTTGAATGCCAACCTTACATTTTCCAAACTAAAATCTAAGTATTTCTCCCGAACCATTGTAAGCCAATTCTTTGGATCCGGGTTTATACTTTGGTCATGGTTCTTGGTGATCCATGCATTGGCATAGAACTCTTGAATCATTAAGATTCCGACTTGTTGAATGGGGTTGGTAAGAACTTCCCAACCTCTTCTTCGGATCTCATGTCGGATCTCCGGATATTCACTCTTTTTGAGTGAAAAAGGGACCTCGGGGATCACCTTCTTCAAGGCCACAACTTCATAGAAGTGGTCTTGATGCACCCTTGAGATGAATCTCTCCATCTCCCATGACTTGGAGGTGAACGCTTTTGCCTTCCCTTTCCTCTTTCTAGAGGTTTCTCCGGCCTTGGATGCCATAAATGGTAATGGAAAAACAAAAAGCAATGCTTTTACCACACCAAACTTAAAAGGTTTGCTCGTCCTCGAGCAAAAGAAGAAAGAAGAGAGTAGAAGAAAAAGAAATAGAGGAGATGGAAATGGCTTTGTGGTTCGGCCAAAGGGGAAAGGAGTAGTGTTTATGTTGTGTGAAAATGAAGGAGTGAAGATGGGTCTATATAGGAGTGGGAAGAGGGGTAGGGTTCGGTCATGTATGGGTGGGTTTGGGTGGGAAAGTGGTTTGAATTTGAATGGTGGGGTAGGTGGGGTTTTATGAAGGATGGATGTGAGTGGTGAAGAGAAAGATGGGATTTGATAGGGGAA
>NC_029780.3:80783520-80784093 GCF_000817695.3 Arachis duranensis | reverse complement strand
CTGGCGTTTAACGCCAGTCTGGTGCCCCTTTCTGGCGTTAAACGCCCAGAATGGTGCCAGACTGGGCGTTAAACGCCCATCTGCTAGCCTTACTGGCGTTTAAACGCCAGCAGGATCTTCCTCCAAGGTGTGCTGTTTTTCTTTCTGTTTTTCATTCTGTTTTTGCTTTTTCAATTGATTTTGTGACTTCTCATGATCATCAACCTACAGAAAACATAAAATAACAAAGGAAAATAAATAAAATATAACATTGGGTTGCCTCCCAACAAGCGCTTCTTTAATGTCAATAGCTTGACAGTGGGCTCTCATGGAGCCTCAGAGATGCTCAGAGCAATGTTGGAACCTCCCAACACCAAACTTAGAGATTGAATGTAGGGGTTCAACACCAAACCTAGAAGTTGGTTGAGGCCTCCCAACACCAAACTTAGAGTTTGACTGTGGGGGCTCTGTTTGGCTCTGTTTTGAGAGAAGCTCTTCATGCTTCCTCTCCATGGTGACAGAGGGATATCCTTGAGCCTTAAACACAAAGGATTCTTCATTCACTTGAATGATCGATTCTCCTCTATCAACATT
>NC_029780.3:80783193-80783279 GCF_000817695.3 Arachis duranensis | reverse complement strand
AAAGATCCCTAGCTTCTCCATTACAGAGAGAGGCATGAGGTTTACACTTGACCCTAGGTCACACAAGGCCTTCTTGAAGGTTATCG
>NC_029780.3:80779575-80781270 GCF_000817695.3 Arachis duranensis | reverse complement strand
AACATTGCATGATTCCTGGAATTCTCATTAAGAATTTTGATACCTTTTTCCACTTTATTTTCGAAAAATCCAAAAAAATTTACAAAATCATAAAATCCAAAAATTTATTGTTTTAGTCTAGTGTCTCATTTCAAGTTTGGTGTCAATTGCATGTTTCTGTCCTTTTTGCATTCATGCATTTGTCTTCATTTAATCTTCAAGTTGTTCTTGATGATTTTATTGCTCTGATTTTTAAATTCTCTTGACTTGTGTCTTAGTGATCTTCAAGATGTTCTTGATGATTTCATTACTCTGATCTTTAATTCCTCTTGACTTGAGTGTTTATGTGTCTCATATGCATTCTCATTAGTGTCAGTAATATACAAACTGCTAAGTTTAGTGTCTTGCATGCATTGTTATTTGATTTTAGTTGCATTTTCATGATTAAAAATCCAAAAATATTTTCAATTTGTGTCTTTTCAAGTCAATAATACAGAGAATTGAAGATTCAGAACATACAGCAGAGGAATTGCACAGAAAAAGCTGGGCGTTCAAAACGCCCAGTGAAGAAGGACAGACTGGCGTTTAAACGCCAGCCGGGGTACCTGGTTGGGCGTTTAACGCCCAAAAGGGTAGAGTTTTGGGCGTTAAACGCCAGAATGTGCACCATTCTGGGCGTTTAACGCCAGGATGGCACAAGAGGGAAGATTTTGTTTTTAATGCAATTTTTTTTCAGGTCTTCAAAGTTTTTCAAAATCAAATCTTTTTCAAATCATATCTTTTCAATCATATGTTTTCAAAATTGATTTCTTTCTATTTTCAAAGATACTTGCTATCAATTAATGATTTGATTCAACATTTCAAGTATGTTGCCTTTTCTGTTGAGAAAGATTTAATGTTTGAATCATATCTTTTCTTGATAGCCAAGTCATTAATTTTTTTAAAATCAAATCTTTTTAAAATGTTTTTCAAATCATATCTTCTCAATCACATTTTTTAAAAACCAATCATATCTTCTCAATCACATCTTTTTCAAAATAGTTTTCAATCATATCTTTTTAATTTCTAATTTCAAAATCTTTTTCAAAAATCACTTAATTTCTTTTCCACTCTTGGTTTTCGAAATTCAATTAGTGTTTTTCAAAATGTTTTCAAAATCTTTTACTTAATTTTCGAAAATTACTTCCCCTCTTCTCACATCCTTCTATTTATGGACTAACACTATTCCTTAATGAACAATTCGAACTCCATCTCTCATCAATAAGTTCGGATTCTTCTACTTCTGCCTTCTCTTTTTCTTTTCCTCTGACATCTCAAGGAATCTTTATACTGTGACATAGAGGATTCCACAATTTCTTATTCTCTTCTCTTTCTTATGAGCAGGAGCAAAGACAAAAGCATTCTTGTTGAGGCTGACCCTGAACCTGAAAGAACCTTGAAGCGAAATCTAAGAGAAGCTAAGGCACAATTCTCTGTAGAGAACCTAACCGAATTTTTCAAAGAAGAAGAACACATGGCAGCCGAAAACAACAACAATGCCAACAACGCAAGGAAGGTGCTGGGTGACTTTACTGCACCTACTCCCGACTTCTATGGGAGAAGCATCTCTATCCCTGCCATTGGAGCAAACAACTTTGAGCTTAAGCCTCAATTAGTTTCTCTAATGCAACAGAATTGCAAGTTCCATGGACTTCCATTGGAAGATCCTCATCAGTT
>NC_029780.3:80777508-80779003 GCF_000817695.3 Arachis duranensis | reverse complement strand
ACAAGTGGGTCAGCTGAGCAAGAAAATTTCTGAACTCCCTCCTAGTACTCTTCCAAGCAATACAGAAGAAAATCCAAAAGGAGAGTGCAAAGCCATCAACATGGCCGAATTTGGAGAGGAGGAAGAGGCAGTGAACGCCACTGAGGAAGACCTCAATGGACGTCCATTGACCTCCAATGAGTTCCCCAATGAGGAACCATGGGAATCTGAGGCTCAAAATGAGACCATAGAGATTCCATTGAACTTACTTCTGCCATTCATGAGCTCTGATGAGTATTCTTCCTCTGAAGAGGATGAGTATGTCACTGAAGAGCAAGTTGCTAAATACCTTGGAGGAATCATGAGGCTAAATGACAAGTTATTTGGAAATGAGACTTGGGATGATGAACCCTCTTTGCTCACCAAAGAACTGGATGACTTGTCTAGGCAGAAATTACCTCAAAAGAGACAGGATCCTGGGAAGTTTTCAATACCTTGTACCATAG
Organism: Arachis duranensis; assembly: GCF_000817695.3. Classification (NCBI taxonomy): domain Eukaryota; kingdom Viridiplantae; phylum Streptophyta; class Magnoliopsida; order Fabales; family Fabaceae; genus Arachis; species Arachis duranensis. The sequence goes on along the minus strand of NC_029780.3, from coordinate 80,778,518 downwards.
GCACCATGACCTTCAAGAAGGCCTTGTGTGACCTAGGGTCAAGTGTAAACCTCATGCCTCTCTCTGGTAATGGAGAAGCTAGGGATCTTTAAGGTGCAAGCTGCAAAAATCTCACTAGAGATGGCAGACAACTCAAGAAAACAAGCTCATGGACTTGTAGAGGATGTTCTGGTGAAAGTTGAAGACCATTACATCCTTGCTGATTACATAGTCCTAGAGACTGGGAAGTGCATGGATGAATCCATCATCCTTGGCAGACCTTTCCTAACCACAGCAAAGGTTGTGATTGATGTTGATAGAGGAGAATTGATCATTCAAGTGAATGAAGAACCCTTGGTGTTTAAGGCTCAAGGATATCCCTCTGTCATCATGGAGAGGAAGCATGAAGAGCTTCTCTCAAAACAGAGCCAAACAGAGCCCCCACATTCAAACTCTAAGTTTGGTGTTGGGAAGCCACAACCAACTTCTAAGTTTGGTGTTTAACCCCCACATTCAAACTCTAAGTTTGGTGTTGGGTGGTTCCAACATTGCTCTGAGCATCTCTGAGGCGCCATGAGAGCCCACTGTCAAGCTATTGACATTAAAGAAGCGCTTGTTGGGAGGCAACCCAATGTTATATCTTATCTATTTTCTTTTGTTATTTTATGTTTTTTGTAGGTTGATGATCATGAGAAGTCACAAAATCAATTGAAAAAGCAAAAACAGAATGAAAAACAGAAAGAAAAACAGCACACCCTGGAGGAAGAACTTGCTGGCGTTTAAACGCCAGTAAGGCTAGCTGTTGGGCGTTTAACGCCCAGTCTGGCACCATTATGGGCGTTTAACGCCAGAAAGGGGCACCAGACTGGCATTAAACGCCAGAAAAGGGCAAGAACTTGGCGTTAAACGCCAGAAAGGGGCACCAGCCCGGCGTTTAACGCCAGAATTGGCTCAAAACGGTGAATTTTGATGCCATTTGGTGCAGGGATGTCTTTTCCTTGACACCACAGGATCTGTGGACCCCACAGGCT
>NC_029780.3:80777017-80777375 GCF_000817695.3 Arachis duranensis | reverse complement strand
CTCTTCACCACTCACATCCATCCTTCATAAAACCCCACCTACCCCACCATTCAAATTCAAACCACTTTCCCACCCAAACCCTCCCATACATGACCGAACCCTACCCCTCTCCCCACTCCTATATAAACCCATCTTCACTCTTTTATTTTCACACAACCTAAACACTACTTCTTCCCCTTTTGGCCGAACCACAAAGCCATTCCCTTCTTTCTCATTTCTTCTTCTTCTACTCTCTTCTTTCTTCTTTTGCTCGAGGACGAGCAAACATTTTAAGTTTGGTGTGGTAAAAGCGTTGCTTTTTCGTTTTTCCATAACCATTATTGCATCCAAGGCCGGAGAAACCTCTAGAAAGAGGAAA
>NC_029780.3:80772545-80774095 GCF_000817695.3 Arachis duranensis | reverse complement strand
AACCTTGTTTGTGGTATTCTGAGTAGGATTCAATGATTGAATGACTGTGACGAGCTTCAAACTCCTAAGTGTGGGGCGTTAGTGATAGACGCAAAAGAATCACTGGATTCTATTTCGGCCTGATCGAGAACCGACAGATGGATAGCCGCGCTGTGACAGGGTGCGTTGAACATTTCCACTGAGAGGATGGGAGGTAGCCACTGACAACGGTGAAACCCTTGCTTAAGCTTGCCATGGAAAGGAGTAAGAAGGATTGGATGAAGACAGTAGGAAAGCAGAGAGACGGAAGGGACACAGCATCTTCATGCGCTTATCTGAAATTCCCACCAATGAATTACATAAGTATCTCTATCTTTATCTTTATGTTTTATTCGTATATCACCCATATCCATTTGAGTTTGCCTGACTGAGATTTACAAGGTGACCATAGCTTGCTTCATACCAACAATCTCTGTGGGATCGACCCTTACTCGCGTAAGGTTTATTACTTGGACGACCCAGTACACTTGCTGGTTAGTTGTGCGAAGTTGTGTTTATGCCATGGTATTGAACACCAAGTTTTTGGATTCATTACTGGGGATTAATTGAGTTGTGAAAAGTATTGTTCACAATTTCGCGCACCAGTGCCTGTGGTACAAGGTATTGAAAACTTCCCAGGATCCTGTCTCTTTTGAGGCAGTTTCTGCCTAGACAAGTTATCCAGTTCTTTGGTGAGCAAAGGGGGTTCATCCTCCCAAGTCTCATTACCAAACAACTTGTCATTTAGCTTCATGATTGCTCCAAGGTATTTAGCAACTTGCTCTTCAATGACATACTCATCCTCTTCAGAGGAAGAATACTCATCAGAGCTCATGAATGGCAGAAGTAAGTTCAATGGAATCTCTATGGTCTCATTTTGAGCCTCAGATTCCCATGGTTCCTCACTGGGGAACTCATTGGAAGCCAGTGGACGTCCATTGAGGTCTTCCTCAGTGGCGTTCACTGCCTCTTCCTCCTCTCCAAATTCGGCCATGTTGATGGCTTTGCACTCTCCTTTTGGATTTTCTTCTGTATTGCTTGGAAGAGTACTAGGAGGGAGTTCAGAAATTTTCTTGCTCAGCTGACCCACTTGTACCTCCAAATTTCTAATGGAGGACCTTGTTTCAGTCATGAAACTTTGAGTGGTTGGAGCTACAGAAGCCCAATTGGCGCGCTATCAACGGCGTTGGAAAGTAGACATCCTGGGCTTTCCAGCAATATATGATAGTTTATACTTTGCCCAAGTTTTGATGGCCCAAACCGGCATTCAAAGTCACCCTCAAGATTTCCAGCGTTAAACGCCGGAACTGGCACCAAAGTGGGAGTTAAACGCCCAAACTGGCACAAAAGCTGGCATTTAACTCCAAGAAGAGTCTCTACACAAAAATGCTTCAATGCTCAGCCTAAGCACACACCAAGTGGGCCCGGAAGTGGATTTTTATGTCATTTAATCATATCTGTAAACCCTAGGCTACTAGTTTTCTATAAGTAGGACCTTTTACTATTGTATTCTAATCTTTGGATTATTTTAG
>NC_029780.3:80754025-80772445 GCF_000817695.3 Arachis duranensis | reverse complement strand
TCCATGTTTACAGAAGAAGATCCTTGAGTCACTACAAGAATTCGACAAATTAGCGACGAATTTTTGCGAGAAATATGTTTTGTCACGAATCCGTCACTAACTTGCGAGGAATTAGTGACGCACTAACGACAAAATTAATGAGCGGTCACAAAATATCCGAACTTAAGAGAAGCAACTGATTAGCGAGAGTTTCACGAGTAAGTTTGTTTCTCACAAATTAACTTTTGTAGCTATAAAAAAGAGTGAGGAAAATTTCCTCGCTAATTTGTCACAAATTAATTAGCGAGTGACAATATTCTAGCAAATTAGTCACAAATTAATTAGCGAGGAATATTATTGTCACTATTCCATCGCAATTGTTTGATATACAATTAGTGAGAAACAATGTTACTAGCGAATCCGTCACAAAGACTTGAAAGTTTTTATTGTCACCAAAGTTTTTATTTTTAGCGAGCAACCAGTTTCTCGCTAATTTGTCGCATAATATTGTCAAATTCAAAATTAGGATAGCGACAGAAAATAGTCGTCGCTAACTCGTCGCAATGTATAAATCATTCAGCTTGGGAAGTGTTCCTTGCTAATTAGTCGCTAATGTGGAAATACGGATATTGAGCACCTAGGACCTAAGTAGCGAGAAATTTGCGACCGTTTAACAACTGACATACTTCGTTTGCTGATTTCAAGTCGCTGATTGGCGGGCGAAATATATTTGTCGCTAAGTTGTCGCAAGTTTAGTTTAGCGAGCGACTTGGCAACTGCAATTTTATCGCAAAGCAAAAACTATATCCTACCTATTTTGTAGCAAATTACTCGCTAATCTCGTTAGAAATCCGTCGCAGAGTTATAACAAATCCAAAACTAACCGAGAAAATGTAGAAGTAAGTGGTCGCAATTGAGTCACTAATCAAAAGCTTATTTAGTGAGGGATTAGCGACTGCTTAACAACTGATAGACTTTCTTCACTTATTTCATGTTGCTACTAATTTGTGAGAAAAAATGTGAGTCCTTATTTAGTCCTTATTTCATATTGTTGTAACAATCCGAGTCTCATGTTGCTGTAACAATCCGAGTTTTTGGAAAATTAAATTTAATATATTTGTTAAACAATTTATTCTAAGAAAATTATTTTACTAGAACTAATTAAATAAATTTTTATGATACGTCGAATTTTAAAAGTAATTAGGAGTCATAAGTAATTTTGATAATAATTGAAAGGGATAAGGAATGTTTTTGTCCCTAAAGTTTAGGGTCAAAATAGAAATCGTTCCTCACGTAATTTTTTATTTAGAATCATCCTAAACATTTTATTTTGTATTAATATCGTCCTTTTACCTTTTTATGGACAAAAATACCCTCCACAACCACAAGGACCTTTACCACCACCATCAGCATCTTTACCACCACCAACTACACCAAATCAGATTCAAGAACATCAAATCAGATTAAACAACATCAAATTCAACAACAAAATCAACATACAACAATAATGAAATCAGAAAATAACAAATCAAAATTAGAATTAGAAGCAAAGACAGAAGCAGAAGAAGCAGAAGAAGACACAGAAGCAGAAGAAGCTCAAGCAGAAGTAGAAAAGAAAGGGGAAAGAAGGGGTGACGGCGAGCCAGTGACCAAGGGGAAAGGAGTCATCGTCGTCACACGCGTCACCGTCGCCATCATGTCGCACCCAGGGAAGAGGGAGAGAGGGACGTGAGCTAGTGACCAAGGGGGGAGTCGCCGCTGTTACAGGCATCGCCGTTGAGGTGAGAAATGCGTCGCGCCCAGCCGCCGCTCAACCTCGTCCCGCCGCGAGGTGGAGATCGTCGCGTCACCGCCGAAGAGAGAGAGACAGAGACAGAGAGAGGGAGCCTGCGAAGATGGAGAAGACGTGACTGTGATGGTGAGTGGTCACCATGTTGCCGCCTATTCCGTCTCCCCTCCCCTCTTCCCCTCTTCCCCTTTCCCTTCCCCCTCTTCCTTTCCCCTTTCCCTTTTCCCCTTTCCCTTCCTCCCCCCATCGTATACCCTTTTCTTTAAAATTTTATAATTTTTCATTATATTATGGGTAATTTAGTAATAAAATTAAAAATTTTATTAAAAAGGACAATTTTAATATGAAATAAAATGTTTAGGACGATTTTAAATAAAAAATTACGTGAGGGACGATTTCAATTCCGACACTAAACTTTAGGAACTAAAATAATACTTATCCCTAATTGAAATTCAAATTAATTAAGATTTTTTTATATTATCTTTACTATAATTAGATATTCGGTATAATTGAAATTGACTATTTTATATAATTCAAATCCAAGTTTTGGTAATGAAAAAATAATAAAGTTAAATTATTTAAATTAGATAATTGATATTTCAGATTTAAACTGTACTTTATAAAGTATAATTAATCTGTTCATTTTATAATTTAAATTAAAAATTATTTCAACTCAATAATATATTAATAAATAGTGTTCCAAAAATATTTTTGATAGATTATATTTAATTTTAAAAATATTATTCTATCCTTTAATTTTACCTAAATATCTATTATATCCAAATTCTTTTATAAAATCTCTAATTTTTAATTCTAATTGAAAATCAAAAACCCTAATTTCGCTCAAACCCTAACCCTAGTACCTCTTATCCTCACCGATGCACACACACTTGAAAAATAAGAAAGAAAAGGGGGGGAAACAAAATCAGGGAAGAAGGGGAAAAAAGAAAGGGAAAAGAAAGAAGGGGGGTTTCCAGGAAGAAGGAAGAAGATATGGAGAAGAGGAAAGGGAGAGAAATGGAGACCATGCGGTGGGCATCACTACCACCTCGCTGCCGCTGTGCCGTCACGGAGGGAGTGAGAGAGCAACGCACAAGCCTGTGAGAGAGGAAGATGTCGTCGCTGCCGCGCCTTGCCACTGTCAGTTTTGCCATCGTCGTTCTGCCCTCATCAAGCCCGTTTTGCCGCTGCCATTGCGCCATGCCGCCATACTCCAAGCTGTTGTCGTTGCTGTTTGCAGAGGGAGAGAAAGCAAGTGCGCCAGTGGAAGCGAGAGACCGAAGCTGCGAGAGACCGAAGCTGCGAGAGAGGAGAAGTGACGAAAGAAGCTGTCGCGGGAACTGCCGCCAGAGGGAGTCCCGTCGCCGTCGTGCTGTGCGAAGTCACCGCCACTGTCACGCATTCTGTCGCCACTGCTGGAGGCTGCACCGTCGTGCCTCTGGTCATGGGTGAAGTCCGCCGTCGAGCTATACCTTCCCGAAGCTGCTACCGTTTCATTACCTTGTTTTATTAAATTTTTGGTGGAGCCACTACCGCCACTGGAGCTGCCCGAAAACTTGATTGTTACTGCTTTGTTATTTCATTGTAAGCTATCTCTATTTCCAATTCCATTGAATTTGTTTCCATTTTTTATTCCATTGAATTTGAACTCTCTATTTTGCTGCAACCATGGTCACTGTTGTTGGGACTACCGATGCCACTATTACTGGAGTATTGTCGGAATTGATGCCAGTGTTGTCCCGGTTAATTTGGAGGTTTTAGATTTTGAATGTGTTTTATTTCTGAATGTGTATTGGCTTTTGAAATGGCCTAATATAATTTAAGGAAGCCATTGTCTGTTTTTAATTTAGTTTAATTATTTTCCTTGATCAATGCAGGGTTGAAGAACTAACTTCAAAAAAGGTGGCTTGGTGCTGCTGATTGTGCTAATTTCAGGTCAAGATCCAAATAACTCAAGGTACTCATCATTCCTACTTCTTCTTGTTGTTGCTCTCTATGTGTTTGTGAAAATTCATGTGTTATTGCACCAGTGTTGCTGTAAAAGGAAACACTGTAAAAGGAGTAACTGCTGCTCATTTTTTAAGTCAAGTTGCTGTAAATTGAGGAGCATCTTCTGGGTATAATTCTGCTTTTGGTGATTTTTTTTCTCCAATTCTAATGAGCATCACACTGGTAAACTTCTTCATTGTTTTATAATTGTCAAGACATTATTGTTCATTATGTGTTGATGCTATTGTAGTTAAGTTTGTAATGTTTTGAATTGTAGAAGAAATTGTTAAAACTAATCAACCAGCTCAGACCAAAAGTAAAAAGAAAGAGGTATTATGTTCTTTGATGTTCTCTATTAGTCTAAATTTGTATTTTAATTAATATTTTGGTAAGAAAGCAATCATGCTACTACTATGGAATAAATATCTGATTTTTGTCTTTTAATTTCAAAAAAGAATAATTGGCTTTTTGCACTCTATATTCATACTTAAATAAATACTGTCATGTTGCCAATTTCTTTTACTATTTTTATTCATCATGACTGGGACTTTGTTGCTTTCACTAGATTTGGATAAATTTCTTTTACCAAATAGTTGCTTACATATATTTTTTGGTTTCAATATCTTTTTAAGTCTTCTAGTAATTCATCTTATTTATAAGATTAGCATATATGCTGAGAGATATTGAACTCATTTTAGGGTTCATCGAACTGGGCCGCGAAAAAAGATATATTATAAACCAAAAGAAGTAAAGGCTGTAATTGTTACCTGTGAAGGCCTCTGTCCTAGTCTTAATGATGTCATTAGACAGGCTAGCTTGTGATCAATTTAGTCACTGTACTACTGTAGCTTAATTCCAGGGTTTATGCATTTTCTATATTCTTGTGCCACAAACATTCTCTGAATATGTTTGATGTTTTAATACTATTGTTTTGCAATTAACGTCCGGATTTTTTTTACCCAAACAACAAATATAGCTAGTCACTTCATACTTTGTGGTCAGCTCCATTCTGCATTACCATTGCCATGGTTCTTCTGTATCAACAACTAGGTGTTGCTTCCCTTTCGGGCGCTTTGATGCTAGTCCTTATGTTTCCATTACAGGTATAGGAGTTCACCTGGTTTCTCTAGTTTGTTTTACCCCTACACTGCTTTGAATCTATTAGTTAAAATGCACTCTTATTATAGTATACTGCTTCCGTTCCTCTCTGCATATCTTTTATTCTCTAGTCTCTTTGCATTAATGTACTGAGGTGGTAATGGATATAACACTATTTTTTAAGAAATTCATTCATGAGCTAATAGTCTGGGTTGTTAACCATACTAAAAAACTTGAATTATTTTTATAAGATTCCACGAATTTAATGTTGCATTTTGTGAGAGCAGACGTTTATCATCAGCAGACATTTTCTGACATGGCTTAGATGTTATGCATGGGAGAGTAGTTTTCGCTCTATCTTGATTAATTTCTTTTTGCATGCAAACAAGAATCACATGATGATGTGTAGTGTAGTGCAGTGCCTTTGATTTTGACTGTTGTTAGATTCTTTATGATTATGAATTTCTTTTCTTTTCTTTTTTGTTGAATTTCTTGCTACTTCTTTGGTGATCTTATTCTATGAATTCGTTTGTAGAATTTTGCATCAAGGGTTAGTTTGGCTCATAGTTATATGAACTCATGTATGGATAAAAAATTTCCCATTTTTCTATTGATTTGTGTTACTTTTTTCGTAATTTGCATAACTGATGAGGTAATCAATACTCAATTGATGGTTTCTCATTAAATTTGCCAAAAATATGTCAAGCATTTTTTTTATATTTCAGCTTGAAACAAAGAGGTTGTTATGCCTTGTTGGCATTACATTTACAGTGTGTAAATTAAATTATCAGTTTTGTTATAGAATTGTAATTTTTTAATTATAATTATCGCATGTAAATAATTATGTAAATCAATAAAAAAATAATTTTTTTATACTTTCTTATTTTCTTCCTTCAAAAGCGTGGATGTATGTCTCTTATTGCCAAGCGTTTGAAGCGTAGCCAAAACCAACTCAATGGCACGTTTCTAAAAGCGTGGTAAAAAGATATCGCTACATTTTTTGCATTTGTGGCACGCTTTAAAAGCGTGACAAAATCTAATCTTTTTTGTTACTAGGTTAAAAAGAATTTGTGATGACATTTGCGATAGTTGTTCAACTACTTAAATACATAGTATTTTCTAGCAAATTAGCGAGTACTTCATAATTCTATTTTCTCATTGAGAATAGTTTTGGTTTAGCGACAAAATTCCTACAAATTTGATTAAGGATTTTCAAAGATTAGCTATAGATTTGCTACAAAATGTGACAGATTTGAGATCACATTAGTGGATAATTTGTGACAAATTAGGTTCAGAAAATTCCTTGCTAATTAGCGTCAACTAGGCATTCTATTTTGTTTACGAAGTTAGCTTCGAATTAGCGATGATTCTGCTGTAGTAGAGTTTGTCGCTAATTAGCGACTACGTTAGTCTATTTCTTGATTTTCTTATATGGAATTAGCTTTTACTTTAATGACGGATTTGTGACTATCTATTCAGTAGCTAAAAAAGTTTCCGATGAATTAGCGACTATTGTGTTTGCCTCACTAATCTGCAACTTGTAATTAGCGAGAAAAGCATTAGTTGCTAGGCGGTAGCTAATTCGTCACAAATTATATTTTGCGTCAGATTAGCGATTATTTTACGACTCTTTTTGCGGTAGCTAATCAGCCATATTCTTGTAGTGAGTCTTAAACACAAGGTAGTCCTCATTCAATTGAAGGACTAACTCTCCTTTGTCCACATCAATCACAGCCCTTTCTGTGGCTAGGAAGGGTCTTCCAAGAATGATGGATTCATCCTCATCCTTCCCAGTGTCTAGGATTATGAAGTCAGCAGGGACGTAAAGGCCTTCAACCCTCACTAAGACATCCTCTACAAGGCCATAAGCCTATTTCATTGATTTGTCTACCATCTCTAGTAAGATTCTTGCAGCTTGTACCTCAAAAATCCCTAGTTTCTCCATTACAGAGAGTGGCATGAGGTTGATACCTGACCCAAGGTCACACAGAGCCTTTTCAAAGGTCATGGTGCCTATGGTGCAAGGTATTAAGAACTTTCCGAAATCCGATTTCTTTTGATTCAATGTCTGCTGAATCCATGTTTTTAGTTCATTGATGAGCAATGGAGGTTCATCCTCCTAAGTCTCATTACCAAATAACTTGGCATTCAGCTTCATGATTGCTCCTAGATACTGGGCAACTTGCTCTTCAACAGTGTCTTCGTCCTCTTCAGAGGAAGAATATTCATCAGAGCTTATGAATGACAATAGTAAGTTCAGTGGAATCTTTATGGTCTCTATATGAGCCTTAGATTCCTTTGGTTCCTCAATAGGGAACTCCTTATTGGTCAGTGGATGTCCCCTGAGGTCTTTCTCACTGGGAATCACTGCATTTTCACTCTCTCCAGGTTCGGCCATTTTGGTTATAGTTATGGCCTTGCACTCTCTTTTATAATTCTCTTTTGTATTGCTTGGGAGAGTACTAGGAGGAGTTTTAATAACTCTTTTACTCATTTGACCCACTTGTGCCTCCAAATTTCTAATGGAGGACCTTATTTCAATCATGAAACTGAGAGTGGCCTTAGATAGATCAGAGACTATGTTTACTAGGCCAGAGAGGCTCTGCTCAAAATTCTCTGTCTGTTGCTGAGAAGATGATGGAAAAGGTTTACTATTGCCAAACTTATTTCTCCTACCATTATTGTTGTTGAAGTCTTGTTGAGGCTTTTGTTGATCCTTCCAAGAGAAATTTGGATGATTCCTTCATGAAGGATTATAGGTGTTTCCGTAGGATTCTCCCATGTAATTCACATCTTCCATTGCAGGATTCTCAAGGTCATAAGCTTCTCCTTCAGGGGAGGATTCTTTAGCACTGTCGGATGCAGTTTTGAGAAATCATATTGACTTGTTGAGTCAATATTTTGTTCTGAGCCAATATGGCATTTGGAGTATCAATCTCAAGAACTCTTTTCTTCTGAGTCATCCCATTATTCACAGGATTTCTTTCAGAAGTGTACATGAACTGGTTATTTGCAACCATCTCAATGAGTTCCTGGACTTCTGCAGGGGTTTTCCGATGAAGAGATCCACCAGCAGAATGGTCCAATGACTTCTTGGACAATTCAGACTGACCATCATAGAATATGCATATGATGCTCCATTCTGGAAGCATGTCAGAAGGACACCTTTTGCTTAATTGCTTATATCTTTCCCAAGCTTCATAGAGGGATTCACCTTCCTTTTGTTTGAAGGTTTGGACTTCCACTCTAAGCTTGCTCATCTTTTGAGGTGGAAAGAATTTGGTCAAGAAAGCATTGACCAACTTGTCCCAAGAGTTCAGACTTTCTCTAGGTTATAAGTCCAACTATGTTCTAGCTCTGTCTCTTACAGCAAAGGGGAAAAGAATAAGTTTGTAGACCTCGAGATCAACCCCATTGGTCTTAACAGTATCACAGATCTGCAAGAATTCAGCTAAGAACTGATGAGGATCTTCTGATGGAAGTCCATGAAACTTGTACTTCTGTTGCATTAGAGAAACTAATTGAGGCTTAAGCTCAAAGTTGTTTGCTCCAATGGCAGGAATTGAGATGCTTCTTCCATAGAAGTTGGAAGCTGGTGCAGTATAGTCACCAAGCATCTTCCTTGCATCTCTGGCATTGTTATTGGGTTCGGTTGCCATGTCTGCTTCTTTTTCAAAATTCTCTGTAAGGTCCTCTCTAGAGTGTTGTGCTTTAGCTTCTCTTAGCTTCTTCTTCAGAGTCTTTTCAGGTTCAGGATCGGCTTCAACAAGAATGTTTTTATCCCTGTTTTTGCTCATATGAAAAAAAAGAGAACAAAAAAGAAGAAGAATCCTCTATGTCACAGTATAGAGATTCCTTTATGTGAGTAGAAGAAGAGAAGAAGAGAAGAATGAGGTAGAGAAAAAATAAAGAGAATTCGAACACAGAGAGGGAGAGATGGTTCAAATTTTAAGAAGAAGAGAGGTGTTAGTAATTAAATAAATAAATAAAAAGAGATGAGAGAGAAGAGAAATTCGAAAATTAATAAAAAGAAAAGAAAAATATTTTTGTTTTTATTTTAATTATTGGTTAGTATTCGAAAATTAAGAAAAGGAATAAAATAAAATTAGAATTTAAAACAATTAGTTAATTAAAAAGATTTTTGAAAAGAGGAAGGTGATTTTCGAAAATGAGAAGTGAAAAAGTAGTTAGGTGGTTTTGAAAAAGATAAGAAATAGTAAGTTTTGAAAAGATAAGAAGTTAGAAAGATTTTGAATTTAAAATTTGAAAAAGATATGATTTGAAAAAGATTTGCTTGAAAAGGAAATTAAAAAGATTTGATTTTTAAAATTAAAATTGATGAATTGACCAACAAGAAACTAAAAGATATGATTCTAGAATTTAAAGATTAAACCTTTCTTAACAAGAAAGTAACAAACTTGAAATTTTTTGGAATCAAATCCTTAATTGTTAGCAAGGTTTTCGAAAATATGAAATAAAAATAAGAAAAAGATTTTGAAAATCAATTTTAAAATTTTTTTCGAAAATATTAAGAAAAAAATAAAAAAGATTTGATATTTGAAAAAGGTTTGAAAAGATATAACTTTTAAATTGAAATTTTTACTTGACTAACAAGAAACAACTAAATTTTAAAAATTTTTGACTAAGTCAACCCAAAATTTCGAAATTTATGAGTGAAATAAGGAAAAGATATATTTTTTATTTTTGAATTTTAAAGAAGAAAGAGAAAAACAACAAAATGACTCAAGACATGAAAATTTAAGATCAAAACCAATAATGCATGCAAGAACACTTTGAATGTCAAGATGAACACCAAGAACACTTTGAAGATCAAGATGAATATCAAGAACATATTTTTGAAAAAATTTTAAGAAAAGAGACACATGCAAGACACCAAACTTAGAAATTTTTAATGCTTAGACACTCAAAAATTAAAAATGCTTATGAAAAACAAGAAAAGACACAAAACAAGAAAATCACAAGATCAAACAAAGACAATCATCAAGAACAACTTGAAGATCAAGAAGAACATATACATGAGTTTTCGAAAAATGCTAGAAAAATAAAAACATGCAATTGACATCAAACTTAAAATTTGACTCTAGACTCAAACAAGAAATACAAAAAATTTTTGATTTTATGATTTTATTAAAAAAAATTTCAAAAAAATTTTTGGAAAAACGAAAAAGAAGAAAAAATTTTTGAAAGATTTTTAAAAACTTTTTGAGAATAAAATAAAGGTTGAAACAAGAAGAAAATTACCTAATCTAAGCAACAAGATGAACCGTCAGTTGTCCAAACTCGAAGAATCCCCGGCAACGGCGCCAAAAACTTGGTATGCAAAATCGTAAATCACACTTTTCACAACTCCACATAGCTTACCGGTAAGTGCACTGGGTCGTCCAAGTAATACCTTACGTGAGTAAGGGTCGATCCCACGGAGATTGACGGCTTGAAACAAGCTATGGTCATCTTGTAAATCTCAGTTAGGCAGATTCAAATGGTTATGAGTTTTTAATAGTTAAAAGATAAATAAAGCGGAAGATAAAATAAAGTTACTTATGTAGTCCCTTGGTGGGAATTTCAGATAAGCGTTTAGAGATGCTTTGTTGCCTCTGAACCTCTGCTTTCCTACTGTCCTCATCCAATCATGCGTACTCCCTTCCATGGCAAGTTGTATGTTGGTGGATCACTGTTTTCAATGGCTACCATCCGTCCTCTCAGTGAAAATATGTCCTCTACGGTTTCCCGCATGGCTAATCAGCTGTTGGTTCTCGATCGTGTCGGAATAGAATACATTTATTCTTTTGCACACTGTCACTGCGCCCAATAGTCACGAGTTTGAAGCTCGTCACAGTCATCCCATCACAGATCCTACTCGGAATACCACAGACAAGGTTTAGACTTTCCGGATCTCAAGAATGCTGCCAATTGATTCTAGCTTATACCACGAAGGTCTAACGTCACGGATTCGAATGCTCTGTTGTCAGGAGAGGTAATTCAGATCCGTGGGTTAGAGACCAAAGAGAGTATACACTAGCTGTCGTCCAATGACTACGTTGAACATTATGTAGACCGCTTTGTGGTTGTTAGGCACGCGGATCTTGGCTAAGCGAGTAACGAAGATTGGGTGATTGCCACAGGTCACCCCTTCATTCTGACTTAACTTAATTAAGTACAAGAGTATATCTTGGAGGAGAAGTAGGCGTGAATTGAAGGAAAAACAATAGTACTTGCATTGATACTCGAGGAACAGCAGAGCTCCTCACCTTAATATATGAGGTGTAGAAACTCCACCGTTAGAAAGTACATAAGAACAAGGTCTAGGCATGGCCGAATGGCCAGCCTCCAAAAAGGGTTCGAAGAACCCCCAAAAGGTCAAAGACCTAATCAAAGGATCGAAAAGTGGTCCAAAGATATGAATACAATAGTAAAAAGTACTATTTATACTAAACTAGTAAACTAGGTTTACAGAAAATGAGTAGATGGTGCAGAAATCCACTTCCGGGACCCACTTGGTGTGTGTTTGGGTTGAGCTTTGAAGCTTTCACGTGCATAGGCCATCCTTGGAGTTAAATGCCAGCTTGGATGCTAGTTTGGGCATTTAACTCCAGCTTTGGTGCCCATTCTGGTGTTTTACGCCAGAAAAAGGTCTCTGGTGGGCGTTTGGACGCCAGTTTGGGCCATCAAATCTCGGGTAAAGTATGAACTATTATACATTACTGGAAAGTTCAAGATGTCTACTTTCCAATCAATTGAGAGCGTGCTAATTGGGTTTCTGTAGCTCTAGAAAAATCCACTTCGAGTGCAGGGAGGTCAGAATCCAACAGCATCTGCAGTCCTTTCTCAACCTCTGAATCAGATTTTTGCTCATGTCCCTTAATTTCAGCCAGAAAATACCTGAAATCACAGAAAAACACAAAAACTCATAGTAAAGTCTAGAAATGTGAATTTTGCATAAAAACTAATAAAAATATACTAAAAAGTAATTAAAACATACTTGAAACTACCTAAAAATAATGCCAAAAAGCGTATAAATTATCCGCTCATCAATCATTACAATCAATTATCACATTCATCCTCATCATACATCACTTCATATTTTATTCCTCTCTTTTTAATTCATTAACTCATCTTTTTAATTCTCATTTCTAACTCCTCTATCCTTAATTACACTAGCTCTAGACTGTTATCGGGATTTATAAAAGTTTAGAAGGCTCGAGGAATGGTTGAGAACTTAAAAGTTCACTTTTCAAAAAAACAGGGGTGGTCGCGTACGCATGCACATATTTGCATACGCATGAGTGTAAATTTTCAAAACTTGCGTATGCAGACCACCTTCATGTACGCGAAAGGTTTGGGCAGTGGGGCTCACTTGCGTACGCATGACTTGTACGCATGAGCATATTTGTAACAAAGTTGCGTACACAGCCCATGTTCGCGTACACATGGGTGTTGGCAATGACCAACTCCTGCGTACACACGATGTGTTCTGCGTACGCATGTCATATCAAGCTTTGAAAAAGCTTATATGCTCCAGAAAACCAATTCTTAGCCCAAATTTCAAACCTTCATATCTTTTTCCACAAAATTCATTTTTCAACTATTCTTGAACCGTTGGAAAGGTCGATAAATAAATTTTTATAAAAATCTAGTCTTGTAAAATTTTTAACTCCGAAGACCGAGTTACGGCTCGTCAAAGTTGGCCAAAAATTAATTTACCATTTTTTTCAAAAGTTTACAAGCCAAAAGCAGTTTTATCATCAACAAAAGGACCCCAAACCACTCCAATTCACACATTCACAATCCATCAAACTCAAACCTATTTCATTTACACATTTCTACTCAATTTCATCAATTTCACACCTCAAAATCCTAAATTTCCGCTATTCTATTAATCATTCAAAATATCCACACACTCAATATCCAAATTCCATTCAAACTCATACATCATCACACAATACATTCACCAACTTACCATTCTCATATTTTTGGCCTTCGGCCTAAATTCACGGCCTCTGGTCCCATATCCATCAATCCAATACATAACTCATAAATATATAATCACCATCCAAATCATCAATTTTCACAATACATAAAATACATAAATACACAATTCTCATCCAAATCATCAAATGTAACAACACATCAACTACACATATGAATTTTAACCAAATACACAATTCAAACTTAATCCTAGGGGTATCTAACCTAGGATTTCATACATCATTATATGAAATTTAAATGAAACTTAAACATTACCTTTTTAGAAGCCAAAATCAAGCCTTTCACTTGTGAATTCCACTCCAAGACTCACCCAAAAGCTGCACACGCTAATTTCAAGTCCCCAAGGTATACCAAAATCATCCAACACTCTAAAATACACAATTTCATACATACATCAACCTAGGATTCATAAAACTCCATAAATCACAAGGATTTGGTGATCTCTTATCTTAACCCATAAAACTTTTTGATGAAATTCACCAATAGCTCATATTAGAGCATCTTTAAATAACCAAAATCACAATATTTCTCAATACCCAAAGCTCATACTCGAATTTAACACATACTGCAAAAATGAAATAAGAGAATTTGAAATTCTTACTAATATTTTTAGATAAAATTATAGAGGATGAGATGGGTTTCGTGTGGCTACAAACGGTGCGACAATCGGAGCTCCAGAGAGAAAGTTATGGTGGTTTGAGTGTTTAGGAGTTAGGGTTTTACTCACTTGTTCCCCCTCCCTTCAATTTCAGCATGAATGTGATAATGAATGGGTGTTGATGCTGAAATGGTCATTAGTAAGAGTATATATATGTTGGGTTTGGGTCCAACTTTTGGTAAAAACCTTTAAAATTAGCGTTTTAATTTATGTTTTAAATATTTTTATCTTCTCAATTATGAATTTTAACTATTTAACCTTCTTTATTCATAATTAATTTTCTCAGTCATAATACCGAACAGATCCAAGCTAGTACTGCCGGTCAAATTTTTACTGCATTTTTTACACAAAAAATCATGTTTTTCGACTTGAAAAAATCTTCTGAATCCAAATATCATCATTAAGTCTTCAAATTATGATTGTTAAATTTTTCAACCCTTATTACTCATATTTAATTAAGGTTTAATTACTCTACAGGTCTCTATAGTTTCACCGAATTTTCAATTAGGTCCCTATACTTTTTTTTGTTTTCAATTGGATCCCTATATATTTTTTTTTTCAATTTAGTCCTGGTTAACGTTAAACATCAAAAAATATTAGTAAATTGTGAAATTACTTGTATACCCTTAGGGACCCAATTGAAAAGAAAAAAATACAGGGACCTAATTAAAAATTCGATAAAACTATAAATACTCAATGAAAGATATTTCTATAATTCCTATTCAATAATTCTACAACATAAAAGATATTCCTATAATCATTTTTATTTTGTCACTACCATTCTTTTGCTTGTGTACCCTTAATTAATCTAGGTACAAATATGATTTTCTTAAAACATTTTTCTCTAGTAATATATTATGGTTCAAATGATACACGAGCTGATGAGCATTCTTAAAATAATTGGCCCAAATTCTTATGGTTCAATTGCTCAGTTTAGTTACTGCATCTTGAATTCGACACAAGTTTTCGATCAATGCTCATGGATTATCTTCAAGATGATTGTTTGAATTGTCAACTAAAGAGTAATCATGGATTAAACCATACGCACATTTTGTTAAAAAAAAACACTACATTATACATGTTGGGCAAAGAGCAATAATGAAATACTTCTCATAATGAATAAAATTATTTCTATACCAATCATTTCTATTATTTTGTTGAATGGAACAAGAAGAAATACAGATTTGGACAAAGTTATGTTCCCACCATAGGAACATAATGCAAAAGTAAAGGGACTAAATGAAAGTAAATTTAGAAGTAAGAAAAAGCATCATCAGAGGGGGATAATCCTAAAAATAAAATCTATGATTCCCGAAATATGCAACCCACGTAAAAGTCAAGTTTGTAGTTGTGGCTGTTTTGTTAATAGCTAGCTATACATATGGCTGCTACAACAATGAGTTATCAAGAAGAAAACTTGTTGCTTCACATTTTGCAGTGTAGTTGTGCTTTGAAGGCCAGTACTTCTGATGTACCCCTATAAGTTTTCCTGACCCAGCCTTCTGGTGGAAACCAACCATTAAACTCGAGCACTCTCTGCGCGTCAGAAGGAAATTACATTAGTACATGATGCACTAAGTTCAATTCAGTACTTGAATTGAATGAATGAATATGTGTTTACAATAGTTGCTCTTCTGTGTAATTGGTATGCCATTCACATGTCTTGCTCTACTGTCTGAAGCCGAAGATGGTGCATTGAGCTGTATAGACTACAGCTGCAGTTAGCAAAGATGGCGAGAACTTAAGCATCTCATACTCCACTAGAGATAGCTCTACCAAGAAGAAAGCTAGTAGCTCAAGCTGTCCATGGTGAGAGTAAGTAAGTATCAATTAACAAGTTGGTAATTTTAACCATATCAATGATCATCATCATAATAAGAGAAATGAGAGTTTTTAACTATGAATTTTATCAAGCATGTTGCTACCTTTTTGTTTGCTTGTGCTACCTTTAGGAACCTTCTAATGAAAACATATGCTGTTGGAACAGGCATGTTAAAGTGCAATGTGTTCAGCATCAACTTCTCCTAAAAGGGTTTATCAGACAAAAATAAACAAATAAATATCAGTTTACTTTCTCTATAAATGCATGCATATATGTTAAGATAGTAGTACTAAACAAGGAAAACATATATTACCATATCCAGAACTTCATTCCTTGTATATGCCTTGCCTGATATAAGGATCAAGAACTCCAATTCTCTTGGCTCAAATACTCTTTGAAAGATACGAGTGCAATACAATACATCCTTAATTTTGAAGAATCCATGAATCATAGCCATTAACAAAATTTAGAATATAATTTGAGAAACAAACAGAAGTTGCAAACAATTAAGCAAAACTAAAATTGAACTACAAATTCACACAACTTAAGAATTCACAGCTTGAGAGACAGGAACTAAAAACAACTAAAAAATTGGAAAAAAAAATAACACAATACGAATAGAACACTCCTAAAACATTCAGCTTCTCCTTATTCCTAATCTCAGTCAATCAATTCTTCCTCAAAAATCAAGAGATTAAAATGGGACACCAAGATGAAAAAGAAAGGTTGGAATATCATTATATCTAGAATATCATTAACTATGTTGATCAATTAACTGGCTACACAAAAGATAAGAAAATATAACAAACACCACAAGTAAAGAGCAATCACAGCTAATTCTTAAATACTTGATATTAGTCCTTTGAAGATCTCACCTGTTATTTGACCCATCAGCCAAATAAGCTCCACAGCTCCCCACTGAACCTGAGATTAGAATAGGGCGTTTCTTGAAGATTCTACCATCAGCATCAACACCCGAAGAGCAGAGTAGCAACGTGAGGTGCGGTCAGGCGAGGCATGGTGCAGCGACGTGATGTGCGGCGCGGCGATCCACGGCGAGGGAACGCTAGGGTTCTTCATTTTTAGGACAAAATGCTAAGGGTTAGTTTTGGTATTTCAAAAAGATGGGGTGGATTTAATTAGTAATTCTAATCTAATCAGGAGAATATTCTATTTTTGAACAGAATATTTCGTTATCTCAAACGATTTTGTCAAAGCAAGGACTAAATTGAAAAAAAAATTAACGTATAGGGATCCAATTAAAAGGAAAAAGTATAAGGACCTAATTGAAAATTTGACAAAACTATAAGAACCAATAGAGTAATTAAACCTTTATTTAATTACTTATTTAACTATAGTTTTGACCGCATTTTACAACGACTACCCCGGTTTTTTTAGGCCTAAACAAAATTAAAAAATTATCCAATCCCGTAACCCGAATGACGCAAAAATAATCCCTACTCATATCCATTACACAATTCACATGATTACATCAGCCTCCACCCCTTACATCCATGAGGTCACTGCCTCTGACTCTTTCCGTCACACACACTGACCCATAACGCCCAGCATCGTCGCACCTCTCCCCTCCGCGGCTCCATTGCAATCTCACACACATCCTCGCAGGCTCGCATCCCGCCGTTGCGCCTCTCTGTCGCTACTGCTCCTGGGTTGTGGCTATCTATGTATGTATCTTCCTGGTACTGTGAAAGGTATAGCTGAGGTTTGTGTGTTTTATGCAAAATGTAGCCACCATGATCGAATCCATGCATGTCTATCAATTTGCAAGCTTTAGTTTTCATCTCTATTCTCCTTCAAAATCAAACTGTGATTCTCACTTTTGGAATCTCAACTCTCTTAGTATTCCTTCTCCTCAGTGTCCTTCTTACTCATCACATCTCTTTGATTTATTCATAATTTTTAATATTCACTTTCTAACCCATAATTTATAGATGTGAATTTTTATTGTACACGTTTCTTTTATTTTGTTTCTTAATTTAATATGATTTAAACTAAATTTATTTTTGTAATAATAATTTTTTTTATTTCCTAGGTGAAAGGGGCTAGTAGCTAGTCTAAAGGGAAAATGAGTTGATGAATTATTTTTTTGTTTGTTAACTTTTATAACATTGTGTAGAGTAAAAATTTTTTTTGGTTTTATCTTTTTTTATTAGATGCATAAACTCTTCTGTGACGCAAAGGATGACAAAAAATATTTATGTGTGACATAATTTGTATAATCTAACCTTCATCAGTCTTACATGAATGATAATAACTTGAGTGAAATCTCTGCAATATCATTTTGATGATGGTAGATAAACAGTCTCAATTCAATGTTATCATCCATATAGAACAGGTGAATACTAGGTCATACAAGTTAACGTCACATGTAAGCATTTTGCGCTTTTTTTTCAGAGATTTTGATAGAAAGGCTTATGTGTACAACAAAAAAGAAGAATAGGAGAGCGAATTATCATTTTTTAATCATTAAGGTGTAAGTTGTCTAAATTGAAAAAAGATAAGAAGCAAAGAATGGCGACAAAACGAGTCGAACTCGACGAGCCAACCCACCAAAAAGGCAGATCAGATTAGGATATAAAATCTGCCAAATAAAAAATCTGTCAAACTTGCACCGCCACTCACAGATTTTGGCAGAGCAGAGCAGGCCCATTAGATGAAAGATTATTTTATTTTAGTTTTTTTTTATAAAATAATATAGTGATTAGTACTACAAAAATTATTAATTAACATATTTTTTTAATTATTAATTTTATTTCATAAAATAATAATAGACTAGTATTATGACTTTTGAACCCAACGGCCTTGATAGAGCGAGACGGGCTACTAGCTTTGCCACCACTTTACTATGAGCTACCACTGCTTGATGATGGATTTTGGGGCCTACACCAACTATACTAATACGTGCATGACAAGGAAAAATAAAAAAATCATGACTAATCAGAAAGCCGCTACCGTAAAAGTTGTGTTTAAATCATAGTTATAAAAAATATCAACACTAATCATAAACACCCCCGCCCCCTCTTTTCTGTCTCTCTCTCTCACAAACGGAACCCTAGC
>NC_029780.3:80743696-80753877 GCF_000817695.3 Arachis duranensis | reverse complement strand
CCTCATTGTCGTCGGCCGTCCTGAACTCGTGTATCCGTCCTCGTCGTCGAGCCCTCTCCCTCTCTCTCTCGTCAAGCCTCTGTCTTCGAGTCTCCTTCTCTCTGTCCGAGCTCACTTTCCTTCCTCCATCGCCGTTACTTTCCTTCCTTTCTTGCCGCCGTAAGCAAAGTTGTTGATTTTGTTAGTTTTACTGATTCTGAGTTGCTGATTCTTCTGTATTTATTCATTTTTTTGTTAAATTTTCTAAAAATTTTGATGGATGATGGTTGATAGTTTTTTTTGTTAAATTTTCTAAAATAATTTTGTTATTATGTTGTTGCTAATTTTTTGGAATTGTGTTTGTGGCTGATTTTCTGGAATAATGTTGTTGCTGTTTTGTTAAATTTTGTGATGATTATGATTTGTTGCTGTTTCTGAAATAATATTGGAACACTTACTGGTGATTATGATTTATAATGATAAGTGTCTTCGTTTAGATAAAAATTTATTTGTTAATGTTTTTTTGGTGATAAAATATTATGTGCTGTCATTTACGTATGTTTTTATTTTTTTTTAGTTATAAATTTATATATTAAATTTTTAATAATTTTATTTAATATTTAATTAAACCGATTGAACCCTGGTTAAATTTCGGTTATTTATTTATTTATTAAATTTTTTTATAAAAGATAGATCTTTTAAAAAAAAGATATAAATTACAGTTTTTTAAAAAAGATATTTTTTATTTTTTTTAGTATTTTATTTCTACTATTAAAAATTTATTAAATACACTTAAAAATAATAAAAAAAATTATTAAAAAATAAGATTTTTTTATTGAAAAAAATCTTCTTTTATGAAAGATAAAGATGTCTAAACAAAGTCCTTAAATAGCTATGGGGTTCGCAATTAAAAAATCAAAAATCAAAAATCAAATACCAAATACCAAGTACCCAATAGCGGTGCCCTACCCTCCACCTCTTCTGCCACCTTCCACTGTTTAGGTAAACCATAACCACCCATGCGCTCTTCTTTGCTTATTTTCGAGCTTCAAGTGTGAAGTTATAATATTTTTTTGTTTTGTTATAGCTAGATAATCAGAGCCTGGTTGTTGTTCTTCTTCTTCTTCTTCCCTATGTTTGTGAATGGATTATTTTTCATTTGAACTTTATGTATATGAGATATGAATATCTGGTGGTTGGTGCTTAGTAGTAGGTTTAATTTGTGAATGGGTGTTCCAGCTGCTATTCAATACAAGCTTGTTGATCTTGTTGGATTGGTTTGGTCTCTAGTTCAAGTAGCTGATATGAAATAAAATCATCAGTAGTTGTTGTTGTTCTAGTGTTAAGCTCTTGGATACTAGGACTTGTGATCATCAACGTTAACAAAAGAAAAAGGGAAAGGAAGAAAGAAAGGGCTTCCACTATATGTTTTTGGATTACATTTAGGTGCATATTGCTATTATTTATTGCTTTATTTTTCATTTAAACCTAACTAGATATTATTGCTACAGATTCTTAGCTGCAGTTGGGCAAAGATTTTTCTCATCTCTGTCATGGCAACTAGTAAGTGATGAGTCATTACATTTTCACTTGTGTTTATTCGTTCATTTTGTATATAGTTTGATCATATCAGTTACCGCTTTGATCATCAACACATTATTTTAGGGTCAACTTTAATGGGAAATTATGTGTTTATCTTAGATATGACATTGTACTTGATGGATATTGATTTCCTGCAGGACTTCAGTTTGAGAATAATTGTGAAGTTGGAGTCTTCTCAAAACTTACCAATGCCTACTGTTTGGTTGCCATTGGGGGTTCCGAAAATTTCTACAGGTTCCATTCTTTTTGGATTAGTGAAAATATACATATTTCCCGGTGGATTCAAGTTATTTTTGACCTTGTTGAGATTGTAAAAGTGGATCTCTTGATGAATAAATTGATGTGTCTTTTCATGCAGTGCCTTTGAGGCTGAGTTAGCAGATGTTATCCCTGTTGTCAAAACCTCCATTGGTGGAACTCGTATCATTGGTCGTCTTTGTGTTGGTAAAGTTTTTCTCTTGGCTTGTCAAATCTCAATTAATATCAATCTTTAAATTGTGAAGTCTTGAACTATCGAAATACTGATAAGAATGACTACAATTTTTCCCCTTCTAGAAAAACAAGCAAGAGATGGTTACCTTAGTTTCTTCTATTAATTGATTATTGCATTTTAGACCTCTCATTAACTGGACTTTCTTTTGGTGTGCAGGAAACAAGAATGGTCTTCTCTTGCCCCATACCACTACAGACCAAGGTTTTTCTTAATTTTTTGATTTTCTGATTAATATGGTTCATGTTAATTTTATTCTTAGTGTATTTGATTTCAATGCCATGGTTGCATGTTAATTTGTATCCTTAGTGTTGTTAGATGCGATTTGGTTGTTGTGTTGTATCTTGTCAAAACATCTTGGTGCTTGGTGCTACACCCTCTTTCAAGAGGAGAAATTAAAATTCACCATACCTATTTTTATCACTAAAGTAATCTGTGTTCTTTTTCGATAGTGTTGTCAAACTAAGGTGGCATTTATTTTTCGGAACCATAGATGGTTGGAGATTATCTTTTAACGGAAAACAAAGCTGTATACAAGTTTCTACTAACTAGTGATTTTGGTTATCTTGCATGTTACATATCTCCATGTTTTGTAGTGTGGGAGTTGATTATAAGTTAATTCTCTAGTGTGCAATTTTGGAATGTTCTGATGTCTCGTAGATCCATGATTTCCAAAATTGATTTTTGGAAACGATCAAACAATATTGTAGTGATTTAAGTGCATAACCCTCACATAAAACTATTAATTTTCCACCACTTTAACAGTCTCGTGAGGGATTATGCTCCTGAACCACTACAACATTATCCACAGGAACTTTTTAGAATGTTGTTTAGCATTTGAGCAGTGATGTGTTGAGTTCTGTTTTGTTAGCACAGGTAAGATAGTTATCAATTACCCATATCATAAGAACTATTTCTAAGATTTCTCAATAGTTGTAAGTGAACAACTAAAGCAATACCAAACAAGCTGCCAAATTACAGGCTACCTATCTTGTTGATTCCAAGCATCTGGAATTGTTATAAACATTGTTTCCAAAATTATTCTTGATGTTTGCCGTGGTTGTATCAGTTTACTTGTCTTGGATTGTTTCTTAGTAGCATTTTTCTCATATATGGCATATCCATTGTTCAAGTATGCTCGTCATGATATTGTACTGACTCATCGTACTTGATCGTTTTTGCCACGGCTGTTGCTGAAGAACTTCAACATTTGAGGAATAGTTTACCCGATCAAGTTGTTGTTCAACGCGTAGATGAAAGATTATCGGCTCTGGGAAATTGTATAGCATGTAATGACCATGTTGCCCTCGCACACACCGATCTCGACAAGGTAGATTGTCTTGTTATAGCTTGTAGCTTTTTCTCTCTCCTATCTATGCTAATCCTTGATACATATTTAAGATTGTATAGACACTTCTTCACATGATTTTACCATGCTTTAGTATTTACGTTGAAATTGGTGTTCAGGAAACTGAGGAGTTAATTGCAGATGTTCTTGGAGTAGAAGTTTTCAGGCAAACTATCGCGGGCAACATTCTTGTTGGCAGTTACTGCGCCTTATCAAACAGGGGTGGTTTGGTAAGCACAAGATGTTCTCTTCAAAATTGTAACTTAGATATGTGTACAACATTGCTATATATGAATATGACCGTACCCTTGGTTCAGGTTCACCCACATACTTCAATTGAAGACTTGGATGAGCTTTCGACCCTTCTTCAGGTGCCCTTGGTGGCTGGGACTGTCAACCGTGGCAGTGAAGTAATAGCAGCCGGCATGACAGTAAATGACTGGACAGCATTTTGCGGGTCAGATACGACGGCAACGGAACTGTCCGTGATTGAGAGTGTTTTCAAGCTGAGAGAAGCACAGCCCAATGCAATTGCGAATGAGATGAGGAAATCTCTCATTGATAGTTATGTATGAGTGATAAAACTGTAGCCACTTTGCATACCGTAGTGTTCTGCTTATTTAGTGCCAAGGTATTAAAGTTTTGGTGATAGCTTTTGTGATATTTTTCTATTTTTCCTTTTGTGGAACAACTTGGTCATAGTGTGTCGTCTAAATTATAAACACTTAATTCAATCAAGAATTTTGGCTTTAATTAATTGTATGTGTCATGCTCTATTTTGTTATTTTATTGAGTTTGCGATGATCCATTAATCTATAGCTACCGGTGCATGACTGCATGCACTTGCGTTACATGGGCTTGATATATATATATAAATAAAGGTTATCACCACGCGAGTATATTTTGTATTTTATGTAGTAGTATCTTTTTATTTTTCAAATTAACATAAAAATAAGAATTAGGGTTAGAAAATGGTCCATTACCAGTTTACCACTAAACTTGTAACGTTTTTAAGATTTGGGAGAGGCATTGAAGTCATTTATCATAACCAAACTCATTTACTAGCTGTCATATTGATTCATATAAATTTTTATAAATTTACGAAGATTATTTACACAAATTTGATAGTCACCCACACATAATTTGGTTCAATAGAATTTCTTTTGTAATAATCTACTCTATTGCTATTAATGTAAAGAAAAAGTTGGACAACTCTTAGTTCTTGAAACTAGGAATGCTTCAAGGTATAGAGAGGGCGTTCCTAAAAAATTTGAGGTTAATACACCGTTAGTGAAAGATATTGTAGATGTATTAAGTACCCATTGTTGTGAAGCAAAAATAGAGTATCGCTTTCTTGTTCTTAAAGTTTGAATTGCTTTGAAATCATTAAGGGTCGTTTGGGAAGCTTTAAAAGTAATTTTTTTTAGCTTTGGACTTATGAAAAATAATAGTATTAATGTTTGGTGCAATTTTCAAAATCAAATTGCAGCTTTTTAAGAAGCTATTTAAAAGTTTATAGAGAAGTTAAAAAAATAACTTCTCTCATAATACTACTACTTTTTATCACATTTTTATAAAAATAAGTACTTTTAAAATTAAAAATTCAAATACAAAATAACTTATTTTATAAGTTATTTTTAATATAATCATTTATTAGTTAAATTATTTTTTCAAAAATAGCTTAATTACTAGACCTAAATCACTTAGAGCCAGTATCTTTAAAGATTAAGAGTATACCATCTCGGTGAGGAGCCTGTAAATTTATTAAGGTTTAACAACATTGCATTAATTATTCTTTCAATCCTGCTACTTGTAAATTTACAGGGTTTATATATAACTAGTATTTTTCTAATCAAAGAGTAAGTTACCGTAATTTTTTTTCCTAGCCTTTGTCATTATAATTGTGTAAGAGGAATAAGAGTTGTATATTTTATATATATACAATATTTATAAGTTATTTGTATAAGAATATTTAGGCACGTTGCATCATTCTATAAGTTTCCTCGAGATCCATAATGCCGAGGTGTGAATAATTATATGGTGATGCGAAAGTGTAAATGATTATGTGGTGCAGAGTTATGACAAAAAAAAAAAGGAAATAGGAAGTAATTAACTGGTAAAGTTTTCCAACTTAGCAAATGACCCAAGTCAACCGATTAAAATGAAACTAAAAAAAACTGAATACGACTCTCAATAAACACTGTATTTGCATACAAAAAGAAATGCCTTTTCTAAGCAATGAAAGCGAAAATTTTCCAGTGGCATTTGCAAAAAATCTCAACAATGAACAATCATTGTAGAACCAAATATTGTATGGATGATGAGAAACGGTCTGAATTTACCCTAGCAAAACATTAAAGGTACAAAGCAAGCTCCAAATCAAGAACTCAAAACTTAACAAGAGACTAGAGTGAAAAGTTCAGCAAGACCTAACAAAGGTTCAACTCTATATGTCAAAAAAGCACCGTCAGCTTAGTCATGTTCTCAGTCAGGTAGAATTTGCTCGCCATCGGCATCTGCCTCAGTCTCAACCTTAGGCTTCGAAGGACCCTGGCCTGCTCCAGGGGCCTGCCTCTTCTTGATTCCACTCACTACATCGTCAATCCGGAGAAGCATGCAAGCAGCTTCGATTGCAGTCTTAAATGTTTGTGCCTTCACGTTGTATGCATCCCAGATCTAAGATCATATTAAGAAAAAACAATTCAGAGCTCATTCACATGCTGTATCTGTAAATCACTTGAAATGATGTATATATGTACATAATGCAAATCTAGTATAGATGCTCGTGAAAAGCAAAGGGAAAAATTGAGTAGGTATTGTCTTCTCTATTCGGGAGTGAAATAACTTAAGCCTGTCGGACATAATTCTAATATGATAAGACTAACATTGGTTGGGAAATGGTTATTGGTTGTTTTCGGAATATGTCGAATTAAAGAAAATTAATGCACCTTAGCTTCTTTCATGTCAGTGATGGCACCAGTATTTCCATCTATGCCAACCCACGCATTCTCTCCATTCGCATGCTATATTCCAAAACACAAAATTAGACATGATCAACAAAAAAATCATCTAGAAATGAAATTTCGAAAGTTCTTACTTTTCCTTGTAGTGCAGTCATAGTCCTGATGACGTTAATTCCACAATTTTGTGCCAAAGTACGAGGTATAGCCTCAAAAGCAATGGCAGCTGCTTCATAGGGCCACTGAGTCAACAAGAATTCGTAAGTTAAAACCAGATTAAACTACAGCTACGGGACGATAAAAAAAGCCTACCATAGAACTTAAGGGCAGGAGCAAGATTACACTCACCTTCTCTATTCCTTGAACTGATGAACTCTTCTGCTTCAAAGTCGCTGATACAGTCAACTCGGTAGCACCACCTCCAGGAACAAGATTTGGGTTTTTTATTATATTCCTTGCAACAGACATAGCATCCTGTCATGAAAACATCATTTAGGAAGCAGTTACCAAATCTACAGGTTCTCAGTGCCAATCAACAAGCATACCTGTAAGTTTCTTTCAACTTCATTCAAGAGATCCTTACTAGCTCCCCTCAATAGTACAGTACAAGCTTTAGGGTCTTTGCATTCAACAATAAATGCAAAAAACTCATCTCCGATTTTCTTTACTTCAAATAACCCCGCGCCAGTACCAACATCAGATTCCTGTAATTCATCTGGTCTGTTCACAATAACAGCACCACATGCTTTTGCAATTCTATTATTATCAGTTTTCCTCAGCCTTCTGATAGCACTCACTCCATGCTTGCTAAGATAATGGCATGCCAAATCACTAAGGCCCTTCTCTGTAATCACTAAATCAGGTTTAAACTTCAATATTTGCATGCAAAGCTCCTGAATGTATTCTTCTTCCATCTTCAACAAGAGACTCCAGTCTTCTTCTCGGAGAAGTTCAGCATTTGTTTGGTTTTCACCCTTTTTATACTCAAGGGGACTGTCAAGAAGGATGATGCGTGGGTTAACAATTTTTCTCCTCATTTTGCCAGGGGCAACCACATCTTTGTTTATCATAACTCCTTTAAGAACTTTGGAATCCTCCAGCTGCCCACCAGGGACCTTCTCAACCTTAATATAATTTTTTATATCTACATCTCTCAAGCCTTTGCCAAGATCAACACCCACTGTGGTAGTAGCATCAATAGCTAAATCCTGGAAATTAACCAAACAGATATAGAATTATTATCCAGACGTTTAAAGTCATGAAAAAATTATTTGAGTTCACAGTATCATAAGGTTTTAATAACATTAACTCGAAGCAAATTAAAAAGGTGAAGTCAAGAGCAAAAAGACGGGAATAATTTCCAAGACTTCTTGTTTGCTACATTTGCATGCACCTGAATATTAATAATGTATACTTATAGCTATGCACACATGAGTCATCCCAATTACTCCATATTCCAACCTAATTATACAAAGATAACTCAACCTACATCTTGTGTATATGCTGACAAAAATAATTCAGCCTCTAGACAATATGCTCAAATTACAACATGAACAAAAAAGTTGTATTGATCAAAATAACAAATGAATTTTTATAGGTTCATTCATGGCTGAAGAAACTTATGCTTCACAATTTCCCTTCAACTAACACTGAAAGTATTATGCCCGTTTATTGATGGCTTTAAAAACTATCCATAAGCAAGAAAGATCCAGCCAACAAATAAAAAGATATATAAGGTGGATGGGGGAAGACAACAAACTTAAGAATCTAGCAGAAAGAATAATGTATACTCACAGCAATTAAATCCCCAAATTGACTAGTGAATTTGGTACCTATGCAGCTTTTAACTAGCCCCAGCATTGTGGATCCTGCAGTTTTATCCACATGAAGAATGTGTAAACATGAGACTACATGTAGGGGATTACAGAAATAATATAGATCAATTGTATCAGAGTATCAGACAAAATAACTTCAAAATGGTAATGGCATCTGTTGAGCATACATCATACTCAGATAGTAACAAGTCACAAACTCACCAAATCAACAAAAGTAAACAATGTAATTTGTGGAAAGTGTAATTGGTAAGAAACTGGAACAAACAAAATAAATAGATAAATATGTGGCAGCAATACTTACTATCTTTAGTATCAATAGGCATTGCAATTTTGTCAAGAACAGCAATGGCATCCTCCAGAGCTTTGTTGTAAGCTGCAGATCACAAAGTGATGGAGTCATCAAATACAATAGCAACTGTTGGAAAAGATCCAGAAGCAACTATAATTACCTCGGCAAATGACTGTGGGGTGATAATTCTTCTCAATGAAAGCTTCAGCAACATGAAGCATCTCACCAGCTGTAAATATATTAAACATATAAAGTATGTGGAGAAAATGAGGAAGTATTGCTCAATAAATCAAATGAGATTTTAAGATGAACAACAAAATATGGAATTCACCAATCATGACTTGTTACTCAACCATACAGAAATAAAGTAAACAAAGATGTGCAACAACTGTCCTTCACTCCTTCGAGTCTCAATTCATAACAATATCAACAGTTAAAAGAGTAATGGTAGAATGGATCCGCATGAAGTAAAGCACCAGGTGAGAATTTCTTACAAAAACAGGATCTTTTCCCACTAGGTGAAAAATCATTATTTGAGAAAAGGAATAAGAAAACAAAATACATAAGATATACCAAGAATGATGACAGATGTTGTTCCATCTC
Source organism: Arachis duranensis (assembly GCF_000817695.3). Lineage (NCBI taxonomy): Eukaryota > Viridiplantae > Streptophyta > Magnoliopsida > Fabales > Fabaceae > Arachis > Arachis duranensis. The sequence continues at coordinate 80,744,771 of NC_029780.3, read as the reverse complement.
CCACTTCTTCATCTTGGGTACGACTCAATTCAATCATAGACTGCAGCATTGCAAATAAGAGTGCAGTATTAGAAATTTCAAACCAAGCTGTAACTGAAACCTAAATATCTTTGCATATACAGAAAACCGTGTTTTCATAAAATTCTTCTCAGAATGCAAGCAAATATCAATGAAGTAAAGTTAGAGAGGTAATTCATACCTTTGCAGCTGGGTGAGCAACATCTAATTCACGCAAGATAGCATTTCCATCATTTGTCACCACAATTCCTATTAGTTGAGGAAAAAGAATGGCTATCAGACAAATATGTAGAAACAAAATCCAAGATTGCAAATGAACAGTTATACTAAAAACAAATAGAAGAAATTAATAATATCAGGGAAGAGTATTACTTCAAAGAATGCTCAATATCGTTATGTTAAAAAATAATTTAAAGATGAAAGTTATCATGACATGGAAGAATCGTAAATAGCATCAAGTTAAAAAGTATTATGAAGGAGAAAATACTGACCACCCCCAGCATCAAGCAGCATTTTTAACATCGATCTAGGTCCCAAGGTTGTACGAATTATATCAGCAACGGCCTGGCAGGGACCAACCATATTAGAAAACTAAAAAGATAACTAGAGAACAGATCACATGAAATCCAGATAATCCGCAATTAAAGTTCTAACACAAATACAATAGCACATACTATCTGTTGCATGATTTACTTCACTAAATCCTCAACATATGTAAGCATATCAGTCCCATAAAAAGAGAAAACATTGCCACCAGTCACCATAATTGTTTCGGAAATTTGGGATTGTACATTGAAAACAGAACGAGTTCAAACAGAACAAACAAAAATGGTCCAGAACTTACAAATTCTTGGAAGCAGAAACCTGGACGTATAAACTAAAAACAGAAGATGATTTTAAATTATATTCTCATGAGTTTCTAACTTATATTCTTCAAATAGTGTATAGATGGTTTTACACCAATCCAAGAAATTAATTTAAAAGGAAGACCGAATACGACCACTTTTGTAGAATCACACTGTACCTCAGTTAGTGAATGAAATGTCGCAATGCACCT
>NC_029780.3:80743018-80743638 GCF_000817695.3 Arachis duranensis | reverse complement strand
GCAACCCCCCCCCTCTTTGCCTATCTCTATGATTTAAACTTTTATTTTTCATCCAAGGGGGAATCTTTGAGGCATAAAATGTCAAGAAGACAATCACACAAAAATCTAAACCAGAAAGTTACACTCAATAGTCAATATCTCATACCTTTGATGCATTGATATTAGCATGCTGCACCTTGCTACCAGACTCACGCTTCAAATTGTCCTCTGCTCAATTTCAACACATATTTGATGATCGATCAGTACCCAATGAAAGGCTCATAATGCATAACCGAGAAAACCCTCGATTTAGTGAATAAATATCATGAAAGTTAAAACTTGAGAATACCACACAAGAAAATGAGAACAACAAAAAAAGAAAAAAATACTTAAACAGAAATGATACACTTGCTGAGTTAATATTGAAAATTAACGAAACTTGGTTTTTACTTTTAACTTCAAAAAAAATCACTTCAGAGGAAATTTCAATACAAAATTAAACTCAATGGCACTGCTTCCAAGTAATAGTTTAAATCAGATCAAGTAATAATCCACCGCGAAAGTCAAATTAAATAATAATAATAATAATAATAATAATAATAATAATAATAATAATAATAATAATAATAATAATAACTCAC
>NC_029780.3:80721984-80742831 GCF_000817695.3 Arachis duranensis | reverse complement strand
TCCTTTTTTTTTTTTTCAGTTGCAGGATGCAGGTCGAAGTGAAGTGACAGCGCAAGTGAGAGAGACACTCAGGGTTCTTCCTTCCGCCAAAACCCTTCTTTCTTCACTTCCACTTTACCCTTTCTCTTTCTAGTATTCTTTTTCTTTTCTATTTAAACAAAAAAAAAAATACTGCTAGATTTAATTTTTAGTTTTCGATTAAAAAAACGTAATTTAATTCTATACAATCGTATTGTTGTAAATTCACATTAATTTAAATATGAGATTAGTTAACACGAATTCTAAAACAAGTTTATTATTTGTAAAAAGTTTTAAATGTTTTTATTTACAAGAATATATATTTAAATAAGTTTTTAAAAAATTTTATTTCGAATATTTTCGTTCTTAAAAAAATTTTAGTAGGGTGAGGTCCTTAAATTTAACAAAAATAAAATATATAAATTTTTACGTCATATTTTTAAGGATTTATTTACACAAATAAAAATAACAGATTGAATTAAGATAAAAATTTATATATCTTACTTTTATAAAATTTAAAAAATCTTAATATAATAAAATAGTTTTGGTTTTTTAACGATTAATTGATTTAAAATAGTAAATTAAAAAAAACAATTCTTTTATATATAAATATATTATTTTATTATATTTGATTTAACTCTAATAGAATTTCAGATGAATTTATGAACTTCTAATTCTGCTAGTTTGATTTTTAGAACTTTAAATATAACATAGTTTATTATATAAATTACATTTATCGAATATGAATTGTTTGAAAAGCTAAAAATTAGATATTTAAAATTTATTTAAGAGTTGAATTTTTTTTATATTTTGAAATAAATAAAATTGATAATTTTAATTAAAATGAGATTTTTAATTCTTGCATTTTTCTATTTATAAACCAAACCACTTTTAAGTTTGGCGTAGTAAAATTTTTATTTTTCGAAAATAGCTTATCAAAATTATCTTTTGAAACACATCTTTTTTAAAAACGTTAGCATTTATATTTGATAAAATCCACCAAAAACAAAAATATTTTTTTAATAAACAGAAGCAATAATAATTATACTTAGTAAAATAATTTTTAAAATTTAGAAACACCACAATAGATATAAATATAAGAGTAAATTTAAATATTTATTAATAATATGAGGTTATATTAAAAATAACTTATAAATAACTTATTTTGTATTTATTTTTTAATCATAAAAATGCTTATTTAAAAAAAGTGATAAAAAGTCTTTTATTATAGAAGAAGTCATTTTTTTTAACTTCTCCATTAAACATTTTAAATGCCTTTTTAGAAAATTATAAATTAATTTTAAAAATGGAAAAACAACGATTTGTTGTAACACCCTACGATACAAAATCTTAAGCTATAGTCGTAGATCAGAGGTGGTGAGACATTACGATACCTAAAAATAAAATACATTCATAGTATTCGAAAGATAATAATATAACTAGGATATTGTGAATAAAGGATAAACACAACGACAACCGTTGTCACACACGAAGCATTAAAGATAAAAAGCGTTTATACACAGAAACAAAATATATATTTTGATCCATGATAAGATACATAATAAGAACTAGTCTCGGCCTGCGAAAAAAAGGCCGACTAGAATATTACAAAACCAAAAAAGTATAAAAAATATCCTGTTTCTCTAAAATAAAACTGAGGAATATACAATTAATATGCTCAAAAGTGGAGAAAATGCTACATAAGCCAAAATAAAGTCAAAAGATAAGTCTTCTTCGCTTTACCAACAGGTCCCCCACTCTCAACGAGATGTGTCACGTCCTGTATCTGAAAAATAAAAATTTGCATAACAGATGAGAACTAAAAAACTTTTAGTAAAATAATAGTTCTAAATAGAGACTATGTAAAACTATATGAACCCACTAGGTAATCCTAATCTCCAAACTCATAAATTTAAGCCTAAGGTTCTCTTTAATCCCAATAGGGTTAAATTACTAAGTCTCAGTTTTGTAATTATCTCTAGTATCAATCATTTTCAAGATAATCTCATCTTTACTCCCAAACTCAATTTAGTTTTCAGTTCAATATTTTAATCTATTATCAATTTCACCAAAATTTCAAGCAGTTATATCTCAAATTCAATCTCAGCCTTATAGTTAGATCAATCACAAATAATAGTTAATAGGAAATTAATGAGCTAAGTTTAACATACTCTAAGCTATTAAGTCATCATTATTCTAGATATCATAATTGCTTAATTCAATATCCAATTTAGTAGTAATAAACACAATTAATAATCAATACAATTCAAATACAAATAGAAAGTAAGTATAGCAAGTAATATAATTAGCAATTAATAGAATATTTAAATAGGCAAACCAAATACAATATGCACACTCAAATAATTTTAAATAGATGCACATGATGCATGTCTGTCCTACTAGTCATGAGCTCACGTATCAGTTATACCGCCAGACCTGATACAAATTCGGTTGGCAACTCCCGGATTAGTATGTCTTTTGCGCATTCACAGGAGGAATAAATTTCGAGGGAGAGTGCCCTATCACCTTCCCAAATTGTGCCAAAAACAACGAAGAGTGCTGTCTCACCTTGCAACCAAAGAGAGATATGGCGGGAAAAACTTCGAGGAAGAGTGCCCTACCACCTTTCTTACTTCTAACAAACAATCAAAAGATGATGTGGGAGAATATTCCGAGAGAGAGTGCCCTACTACCTTCCCCACTTCCACATCGCAACAAGAGCGGGAATCCTTCATCGTCAACTTGTCTATCATAGCAAGAGAGGGAATCCTTCATCCTCAACTTGCCTATTCATGAGCGGGATCAAACCACCGTCTCCACAACATCACACCACAACCATGAACAAGCAGGATGGAATCACCGTCCCTGCCGAGTGCAAGTGTCAAATCAATACACAAGTGGGATGAAACCCACGATATTGTCACGCAAGCGGGGCAAACCTCCAACCTTTCTAATTAATGATCATTATCAATCTCACACACACAAGTGGAATAAGACCATCATCCTTGCCAAACTAGTCATTCATACCACAATAAGTCATATTCATTGACTTAAGTTAGTTTCATAAATTATTATATTTTTTTAACCCCAATTCTTTACCAATTAATCAATTATGTTATCTCGTAAGTGGGATATTGCCACCGTTCTCATCGCAAATGAGACAAAACCACCATTATCGCACAGTAATTTACACATCGAGCAAGTGGGATGATACTACCGTCATTGTCAGGTAAGAAATCAATATCACATATAAAACCAATTCGCAATTCCATCCAATTTTGCAAGATACGACCCAACATAACCCCATTCACTCATTGACTAATCAACCTATTATTCTGTGAGCGGGATAACACCACCGTCCTTACCATGGGTAGGACGAACCTCCATTCCCGCAATTATTTCATTCAGTTAACTAAGTGTTTATCTGAAAATTAATAAATTCAATTTGTTAGATCTCTTTCTAGTGTATTCAATGCTTATTAATCAGTTATTCAACTCCATATGAAAGTTAGAGGAGTTTACAAACAGACTGAAAATGCTAAACAGAAAAAAATTGACATTTCAAAAAATTTTGTACAGTCGTGCATACGCACGATTGTAATTCGAGTTGCACAACATGCGTACGCATATCTCGTATGTACAAGCAGAACCTACTACTTTCCAATTCATACGTACGCACGATGGGTGCGTATCTGCGGGACATAGTTCTGCCAAAAATATTGCAACTCTGCATAATTCAGTTTTTTACACCCATTTTCAATCCTTAATAAATTTTGCTAAAAAATCAATTTTCATCCATTTTTGGATGGTTTTAAAGTTCTCATTACCAATTTTAGTTCAAGTTAAGTTTTACCCAAATTCAAACTCCTAGCGCCAAGTTATGCCCCATCAAAATTTGTCAAAAAACTCATTTTTACACAATTTTCTGCATGATATCATTTTACAAACTCTCAATTCATTTCATTTCAAAACCACCACAAATCATTACTAGGCATCCTTAACACTCATTTATCAACTCTCAATCTATTCCTAACCATTCAAAACCCAAATCACCCAATCTAATGCAATCAACCATTTCATTACTCAACAACAGCATCGACCAACATTTCACACACACCATCCAATTCAAACTCAATTATCCAGTCAAAAGCAAAAAATTATTCACATTAACAATTCCACCATATTTAATACCTCCATTGAGGCTTATCACTTACCAAAAGGGTGCACTCACCCAATCACGGTCTCTGGCATAATTTTCTCATTCCATAGGCATTCATAGGTAATCATACACAATTTAAACCCAATTTAATCATACATCCACACAATGCTCATCAAGACTCACTTGCATCAAAATCATACATCATAGCACAATTTAAATCCAATTCAATCACACATCCAAATAATGCTCATCAAGACTCATTTGCATAAAAATCATACTATCATTATTCAAACCATTCTTCAACCAATTATTCACACTAATCCATCAATAATTCACAACAACAATAATTTTTATTCAATCTTATCATAGGGACAATTAACCTAGATTTTCACATAACCTTACATAATGTCTACCCAAAACCAAAACTTATACCTTATTGACGGTGGTTTCAAACAACTTGGATATCCTCTCCGAATGGATCTAAGCCTCAATTTTCAACCAACGCCTCCACCAAGCACTCTGCAAGCAACCTAAGCATTCAATCTCGCGCCAAAACAAGCTCTTGAATTTTTTTTCCTCTATCAATCCAAGCCAACCACTCAAGCAACTCTATTTAATTTAAATTCACCAAATTCTCAATCTATGATTCATATAAAATGGAGGTTTAAAGGAGGAAAAGTCACCTTACTTTATCCTACTCGAAATTTGGATGAATTCTAACCATAATCTATGCTAGAGATTTTGTATTACATCAAAATAAAAAATCTCAACACCAAACCCCCTAAAAATGCAAAATCAGGTAAGAAACAAAAGTGGGACGAAAATTTTGAAATTTCTTACCATAATAGTTAAGTAAAAACGAAGACAAAGTCAAGACAAATGTGTAGCCGCAAATAGATCATCGATCAGAGCTACGATTTGTGAGTTATGTGGATTTGAAGTTTCAATGAATAGTAAAGTTAGAGCATGGTTCTTCACTCTCTTCTCTCTTAACTCGTTGCTCCCTCTCTTTCTCAAATGGGAGATAATATGCTAAATTTTGTGAGTAAGGCGGCTTATATATCATGGGCTTGGGCCCAATGTGGGGCCCATTTGTAATTTTGGCCCATTGGCCCTACCTAAGGTCAAATTCTTTAAAATAAGTGTTTGGATTTTTATTCTAAATATTTTTCTCTTCACTTTTATAATTTTAGTTTTTTCACACGCAGTACCGAACAAATTTAAAATAATACAATAAATTTTAACGTAAGTACGTATTTTTCCACAATTAATAATATCTTCGTGCTCAATTTTATTTTCTAAGTTAAATTTTCACCGGAATTTTTTGAATTATAAATTTTAAGTTTTTAACCCTTTTTGCTCATAATTAAATTATTAATTAATTATTTATCATTTTTCTGGGTTTTACATTTGTACCCATGAACTTTAAGAATTTTGACAAAAGTACCTGTCAAAGAAAAAAACTAATATTGTACCCATGAAAAATGAAATTTTTAACCCTTTTTGCTCATAATTATTAATTACTTTATTACAATTATTTATCATTTTTTTGGATTTTATATTTGTACACAGGAACTTTACGAACACTAACAAAAGTACCTGTCAAAGAAGAAAGCTAACATTGTACCCATGAAAAATGAATCCTACGATAAAAGTATCCAAACCCTAATTTTTTGTTGACTTTTTGATAAAATTTCTAAATTATCCTCACCTTTTATCTTCAATCTCAACTCCACCCAATCTCTTCCTCTCCAAATTTCAACGTCTCTAAATACAGCCTTCCCCACATCCAAAAACAGCCCCTCCAAAAATAACAATACAAGGCTTAAATCTAAAACACAATTAATTCAAATCTATTGTACGAGTATTAGAATGAGAATTACCTTTGCATGTGAGGATAGGGATTGGAGACGGGGACAAAATCGATGATTAGGGCCTCGACTCAAAGTTCACGTTCGTTAAGGCCTTTGTAGAAAGAGGAGAAGAAAGAGTTCTAGCTGGCGTGGCCCGTTGGAGATGGCGAATGTCATTCAACAGAGTTATGGCAGATTTCGGCCTGGAATGAGACATGGGAACAACAGTGTCAGAGTCATCGTCGTCCACGTCATCATCTTGCCTTTTTTTAGCCAAACTTTAACATTAAGCCTCTAGAGAGTTTAGGAGCGAGCTGAAAAGGTGAGACCCGAGGACGTGGCAAAGACATTGACCACAATGGATCTTCGACGACGTCAGGGGCGGAGGAAGAGGGAATTGCAGCGATTTCAATGTCGGTGACTGAGGGTGGCAGCGATAAAGTGGCGGGGGTAGTGACGAAAGGGCTGTTTCTAGAGGGCGGAGGGGCTGGAGACGATGGGATTTGGCAAAAAAGAGATGGTGTAGAGTTGATGTTGAAAATAAAGGGTGAACGTAATTTGGAAATTCTATTAAAAGGTCAACAAAAAATTAGGATTTGGATACTTTTGTCGTACGGAACCCATCTTTCATGAGTAGAATGTTAATTTCCTTTTTTGACAAGTATTTTTGTGAGTGTTCCCAAAATTCATGAGTACAAATGCTTGTTTTTTGTAACATTTCGCATTTTTTAAAAATCTAAATATGAATAAATTGTGACTTACTTTATTTTAAACTCTTTATTTTTATAAATTAATCTATTAAGAGTAATGAAATTAGTTTTATTAATATTTAAAGTTAAGTTAATAAATATTCTTGTTTAAATTTTTATAATTGATTATTTTATAATTTGAAATTAAAATTTAGAAATGAAAGAAACTATATATAATTTAATTTAATTAATTTCTATTATGAATAAATTAAAGTTTATTTTATTAATTTGAGCTCTTAGAGATTAATTTGTAGAAATGATTAAATTAATTTTTGTAAATACTTTAAGTTTAAATCAATTAATATTTATGTACAATTTTTATTATAATTAGTTATTTTATATAAATTAGAATTAAAATTTTGGTAATAGAAAAATAATAAAAAATTATCTAATTTAATTTAAGTAATTGATATTTTGAGTTTAAACTGTATTTTATCAAATGCGATTAATATGTTTATTTTACAACTAAATAACTATTTGAACTCATTGATGAATTAATAAATAAAATTATACGTGTTCTGAAATTAATTTTTATAATATTATATTTAACTCAAAAATTGTTATTATATCTCGAATATTTTATAAAATTCCTAAGTTACTCGCATATATTTTACTTAAATCCTAGTTCTATGTTTCTTATTCTGTATGTATGGTAATTATCTAATACGTATATCCACTGACCAATTAAAAGCACAGACGCACGCTGCCACCCACCCTTCCCCCAATTTACCACACATTTCAATAGAACAACACAGAGGGAGAAGAAGTGGAAACGAGAGACTGAGAAACAGGGGAAAAGGGAGCAAGAGAGCACGATATGCAGATGGAAGAAGGAGGGAGGCCGTCGCACTTCTAGCCGCCGCTGAAGCTCCCCTTACCACTGTCCATGCCGGTTAGGGCAGAAGAGAAGAGGAAGAATGACGGAGAAGAGAGATTGACGGGGAGGGTAATGCTGCTGCTGTCGATGTGGGGCTGCTACAGGAACGGAGGTTCTTGTTTCTAATCTCTGTTTTTTTATTTTTTGGAGCTGCCGCCGGTGGAGCTTGTCATCAGAGAAAGCAAGCTACCGCCACCAACTCTTAATTAAGCCATATCCTCCTCCTTGTTCTGATTTCAATTTCCCCATTTTTGAAACCATAACACTCTCATCCTTACTCTGATTCTACTTTGTTTCTCTACCATATGTTTGTTTTAATCATAGTGGCCTATATCCTTATTTTAGCTCAGCCCCTTTTTGGCTTCTATTTTCTGCTACAATTAGGTCGAGTATTGACGCTGGTGCTGCCATGGGACTGTTGAAGCCTGTTCGTGGAGCAGTGTGGATTCTTTGTGTTACTGGAATTCCAGCAGGTTATAACATAGCTATCTGTTGGTCTTGGTATTAACGTATTTAATTAAATGGAGCTTTGCTTTGTTGTGTATGGGTTTTCATGTTACAGTCAACGAGGCTCTCTTGGCTGTTGCAGAGATTTGAGTTCAGTGTCCGTTACAATTACCGTTACCATGTCCTCCGATTCCATTCCTGAAAATGAAAACCTCATCCTTGTGCTGCTTCTCTCTATTTTACCTTCCTTCCATTTTCATTTTTTGAAGCTCAAAACATGTTCCCTTTCTAATTCTCATTTCTCCCTCTCTGTTTATGTGCAGTTAGGGTGTGGATCAGTGTCAATTGATTTGTTGGCCACTGTTGCTGCTTATCCCAAACCTGATGAAAAAATCAGAAGCACTTCTTTCAAGGTTCATCCATATTCGCGGTTTAAGATACGAAATTTTAATTATTTATTTATTTTCGGGGTTAAAGAACGCAACATTCTTTGGTATTAATTGTTTGCATTGTTTGTTTAGGTTGAAGGAGGTGGCAATGCAGCAAATGCTCTAACCTGTGCTGCTCGCTTGGGACTCAAGCCAAGGCTTATATCCAAGGTTCTTACCCCTTTTTTGTTAAATCTAACGCATATTCTATGATCCTTCGTATCCTATTAGTCTTGTATAAATGTTGATATTAATTTGATAACCTGTTTTTTATGTAATAGTTATGAACCTGTTTGACACCCGATTATTATTAGGTTGCAGATGACACTCATGGCAGGGCCATAATAGATGAATTACAGGCTGATGGTGTTGATACATCTTCTATAGTGGTAAACTAACTGTTTGCAATCTCCATGAAGCTTTTTGTTTCTGTGATCTTCAGTTTCTAGTCTTGCAGTTATCTGATTTGTTTCTAGTCGTTGGTCGGTAAATTACTCTTTATTATGCATGTGTAATTTATCTTATTGTGTTATCTACTTCTCTTTTATCTGCAGGTATCCGAGGAAGGGACTTCACCATTTACTTATATCATTGTGGACAGTCAAACGTAATGATCATTCTAACTGTTGTCAATCTTTATTGAAAATTTGACCTATATAGTACTCTCAATTCATTACTTAGTACTTACTCTCTTGATTGTTTTGACTCATTGTACTAATCCTATCTACATATGGCTACACCATCTTTCTTTATTGAGTAATTTGGTTATCTGAATTTCAGAAGGAAAATAAGGGCATTGATTAGGTGGATCTAATTGAGAATCTAGTCAAAGTCCCGTGCTTGGATTTGATCATAAAATAGTGGATTGTGTTGTATTTTTATTTTTCTTGAATAGAAAAATCAAAGTAAACAAAAGTTGCAAACCCTTTTTTGCCTATACATCTCTTTTTTATTTTTCTTGAATAGAAAAATCAAAGTAAACAAAAGTAAGCAGGTTAATACTGGAATTCTCTGTTCTATGATATTTGGCAAAGTTTTTCATGAGAAAAATGTCTTGATATGCCTTTCACTCGAAGGCAGAGTAGCTGAAATTTTGGAAGGGCATGAGTGAAAATCAGACAGGTTCATCTTTTATGAACTAGAAATCGAGTCAATGAGGCAATGATGCTCTTCATGAAATTGAGTTAGTCCTTGTTCTAGCTGTTAAATACTAACTGCTAAATCCTCTGTTAAATCTTGCTGATCAAATTATCTTTTTTGCAAAGCCTGGAGCAATTATTGGTCTCTCTGGAATCTTAAGTGAACAGGTAGTTTAAATGTTCAATTAATTCTCATTATCGATTTTCTTTATTCGGAATGCAGCTATCTCTTTGCTGCCAAATGCATATTCTTGTTGGTGGAACTGCTTCGAATCACATTCTCCTCCTAAATTCATCTCCTTTGTTCCTTATGCAGGTCCAGAACTTTTACAAAAATATTCACTATTCTTAGAAGGCATAGAAGTGTTGAAAATGGATGACTGGGTCTGTGTGAGTGGCAGAAAAAGAAAGAATATAGAGTTGATGTATACTAAGAATTATAGTTGATGATCAACATATTTTGTTTATGTTTTGAATTATATTGAGTTGCTTGTTTATAGTACTTTTCTTTTAGTTTGATAATACGATGAATTTGTTTATTTTTTGAAATAGTATAAATATTCAAATAAAAATTAGTATTAAATTTATATTTATTTTGTATGAAAACAAGTTTATTTTGTAATTAGAAAAATAAAAAAAATCTATTTTACCTTACTGATGGATTTACAGACGGATTTTCTGTCTGTAATCAGAGTGTGAGATGATTTTTCAAAGTTCAAATTACAGACGGAAAATCTGTCGAAAAATCCGTTTGTAATTACAGGCGGAAAATCCGTCTGTAATTATAGACAGAAAATTTGTCGGAAAATCCGTCTCTAATTACAGACGAAAAATTCGTCTGAAAATCTGTCGGAAAGTTCGTCGTCTCAGGGAAATGGATGGAGAATTTACAAAGGGAAAATCTGTCGGTAATTGGTAAAAATCCGTCTATAATTTTCCGACGGAAAAAAAATTCGTCGGTAAATAATTTTCGACGGGACTTTTACAGAAGGACAAAATCCATCGATAATTTCGTTTGTAATAAAGACTAAATCCATCTGTAAATCTGTCTGTATCAATCTATTTTCTAATTGTGAATCTCATTTAATTATTTATCATATAAAATATGATGTTTTTCAAATGCACAATAAGTATCTGCAGTACATTTCCTTTTCATTAACACTTTATTTGGATAAGTGGAAAGAAAATAAAAAAAAAAGAAAAAAAGAAATTGATATTTTTTTATTGTTTGAATGAATAGAAAATAAGAAGAATAAAAGGATAGAAATTAACTAATATATGAAATAACAAATCTACCCTTATCATAAAATAAAATATAAATATTTTTATTTTATTTATTTATTTTTTTATTGTATTTTATAAATATTATAATTTTATATATTTGATTTAAATTATGTATCTAAAACATACAATGTTTAAATGTGAATTTTTATTATGATAATTATAACATCCTAACTATCAAAATGTCACGTTTCCGGCTGCGTCACTCTGATAATTCGGGTATTACGACGATTCTTAAAATATTTAATACTAGAATATATGCCTGTTTAAAACTTAAACCGTATTTTTCAAAAGACCGTTTCAAAATAAAACATAAGTCCATACTTACAACCATATATATATACATATATATAGTAATAACTTACAAGCTTTACATAAAACAAAATCCTAACCCTCTTACAAACATATAATAGTGATGGCGAGGGATAAATAAATAATAACTAAAACAATAACATCAAATAAACAAAATGCAATAAAAATCTTTGTAAGCCTCGTCATCCATCTCCTGAAATGATAAAGCTATAGAGGGTGAGAACCTAACCACACGGTCTTAATACAGAGTTTTCAGAATTATCATAAGAAGATATTTAATAAAAAAATCATTTTCAAACTCAGTGATTATCGTTATCCTATGAATCCTTTGAAAACCGATGGTCTAACCACCAAAAATTCAAAAGAATTTTTAAAAAAGTAAGTTAATTATCCAAAAATTAGAAACTCACTTTTCAGATAAAAGAATCTTAAAAGTTTTCTAACAGTAAAAATGACCAACCTGTTCCAAACATAAGTTCATTAAGTCTATGTTGAACCAACTTGACATTTCATACTTTACTAGACCACAACACAAACCAAACATGGCTTCAGGCCCAAACAGCTCAATCAACATCCAATTCACCATAACCCAACCAATTTTCAGTCACAAACACAAGTAAGGATGTTCAAGCACAATCAAGTAATTACATCAAGTAGAGCAATTAGAAATTAAACAGAATTATTCACATAGGTAAACCAAGTACAATATGCACATCCAAACAATGTCATATAGATGCATATGATCAATGCCTGTCCTATGGTTGATGAGTCTCATCTGTCGGTTATGAAGCCAACCCGATAAGTCCGGTTTGCTAAACCCTTGGACTGTCCCCCGATGCGCATCCCATGAGTCTATGCATAGCTTTTTCTCATATATATATATATAAAATCGCTCAATGGAGATACCATTCCCGGGAATTTATACATGTCCAGTCACCCTTACGTCGTAGGGTCAACAGAGTATCGAGTCTCAACCTAGAACACGTGGTGGCAAGCCACGATACTTTATCCAAGAAAACTTGTATCTCAGATAAAAGAAGTGCAAAAGCCACATATTCATTTATTCATCATCATTTCCGCACTTCATTAACAATCCATATCAAATCAATCATCATTCAAGCCATAAAGTCACTTTTTCTCAAATCTCTTTACTTGGAAACCAAAATAAATCCATCTCAGACTTAACTTTAAAATCCTCATTTCTCAAATCATTTCAAGCTCACAAACTACTTCTCCTCAAACGTAAATTCTCTTTTTTAAAACACAGTCACCATCCACAATATCTTCCCAAAACATTTCAAAAACCACACCAAATTAAAATTCTCTTTTAAAAGATTCAAAATCATTCATCCTTCCATTCCGATCATCAACAATCACAATTTAAAACATAATTCTTTCTTTTCTAAATAAAGCAAACTTAAAACATATAATCTTTAAAATCAAATATTTTTAAATAATTATTTCAAATGAAGCTTTTTTATTTTTATAAAAATTTCGTTAACATCTCCTTTGAAACTCGAACTCTGCCACCCTTTTCGAGTCTCATCCAAATATTCTTCAAACCATTCTCAATCATTTCCAAATCTCAATCATTTTCCAAAATTCAACCAGTCCTGATATCAAGTTATTTTCAAATTGGACCAATTCCAATATTAAATCATTTATAAAATCAAACTAATTCAAAACTAAATCTCATTCAAAATCAATTCATTTTCATATCTCAAATCATTTCCAAAGCCAATGCATTTATATTATCAAATTAACTTCATTATCAAATTAATTCCAAAACCAATAAAAATCATTTCTCATAATAATCAACTCAATAACCTTACAAACCAATTTCTTATCAACAACGCACACCACTCAAGCAATCAGTAATTTAATCCAGCAAACAATTACATCTACGAGACAAACATAATCACAAAAATATATTGTTTCACATCAATATCTATTTATAACAACTCTGCAATATAGAATAAATTTTAAGGAAAACCCTATCTCAAAAAATTGAACCCATAAACTAGACGCGTCACAAGAACCTCTTCTCTCAGCCCGAAATCAACTACAGCTTCAACCACAGGTCTGTTCACTTCCGCAATAGCAGAAATGGCTTTAATCGCAACAGGCAATCCCGATAACTCAATCCTAAGACATAAATATCGCGGAGATCTTAAGAACATATAACGAAAAACTAACAGTGAGGGTTCAAAATAAAATATACTTACGGTAACAGCAAAACGAAGCAGTCGCAATCCCAAGCTGACCCGGCGGTAGCTCCGACAGCGGCCAGAAACTCCGGTGGTCCATCGGTAACCTTAATTTTGATATGAAATCATCGGAACTCAACCCTACAATACCAACAACTCAGGGCCTCTGATAACTTATATTGGAATATTGATTTCAAAAGTTCTGGAAATAAAAACGCTTACCAAGAAGGCAAAGGCTCAGCGGCGGCTTCCGACAGCCAGACGGCGGCGGTTCACGATGGTGACACGGCTCTGGCGGCAAGACAGCGGTGGAAGGTGTCTCCCTTTCCCGTCGCGTTCTGACCCTTCATCCATAGTTCAGTTCGGCGATGGAGCAGATCCATGGCGCTGATGGAAGCACGACGGTGACGAGCTCCCTCAATGGCGGCGTGATAGATCTGACGGCGACGGGATCCTTGGCGGCGTCTTCTCTCTTCCCGCAAGCGTTCTCCCTCGGTGCGACTGTGCGGCGACTTGGCGGCAAGGCTGGGCACGAGGATGGCGCATGAAACGATGACAACGATGGGCTCTGCGGCAACAACGCGACGGTGATGGCAGTGGGGCCTCCCTCTTCTCCTTTTCCCTTGCTCGTGTCTCCTCTCTCTCTTCGGCTAAGTTTCCCCACGCGGCTCCCTCCTTCCTTCGATGGTGACACGACGGCGCGGCGGCAGTGATGCCGGCCGGCGCCATCTTCCTCTCCTCCCTCTTCCCCCTTTCTCATTCTTCCTCTACGCCCTCTACTCTGTGTTCTTCCCTTTACTTTTTTTTTTCTTTCTTTCTTCTATTGGTGTGGTATGAAGGGGATGAGTGGCGGTTTGCATTGGCAACTAGGGTTTGAGAAAATTAGGGTTAAGGTTATGTTTTGGGAATTTAGGATTTTGGTAAAAATTAGGTATAAGGATAGTTTGGTAATTTTAATATAATTAAGAATAATAAAGTAATTGAAAACTAATTTTGAATCTAATAGTAATATCTATAAAATTATCATTTAATTATTGATTTATAATTTATTTTCAACTCAATACTCTAATTCAATAATAGGAGATAATTCGATTAATTTCCTTTAAATTATAAAATAGAGCTAAAAATCTAATTATTCAAATTAAAGCATATAAGATACTCATTATTTTTAAATTACTAAAATTTTAAATCATAAATAAAAAAATCTTCAATTGGTATAAAACTCTCAAAAAATATATTCTTGAATAAATAAATAAAATAAATTATAAACAATTTTATTATCTAATTTTCAAAAATTCGGGTTCTTACAATAATATATTAAAACTAAGTTTATATTAATAATTGTTATAATAATATAACTAAGAATAATATTGAAATTAGATAAAAATAACATTCTCTTCTTTGTTCTCTTGTGATAGAAAAAAAATTGAGCAGGATCCACATAAAAAAATTATTTTTTTATATCCAAATAAAAAATATTTTTTAATTCATTTTTTCACTCTTTTTTAACACCTTACCACACAGAGTTTTACGCTATAGTCGTAAATTAAAGATGGTGAGGCATTACGATTCAAAAGGGTATACATAACAATACTAGTCTCGATCTGCGAAGACAAGACTGGCTAGATAATATAATAAAGTCCAGAAAGATGCAAAATACAGTCTGTTTCTCCATAGTCAACCTCTAAGAGGGATATACAATTACATATACAAAAGAGAAAAACAACAACATCTAAAGCAAAATGAAAACCCAAAAGACCATCTTCGCTTCCGAGAAAAAATCAACACGCTCAACGAGGTGCATCACATCCTATATTTGTAAAATAAATAATTTTCCACAACGAGTGAAAACATCATCCTTTGGAGCTCTCAGTAGGATAATAATTCTGAATAGAGATAATCTAAAAAGATATGAACCCGCTAGGCAATCCTAAACTCCAAAATCTACCAATTTCAAGTCTAAGGTCCTTTCTAAACCCAAACAAGGAAAAATCAGACTAAGTCTCAACTATAAAAAAATTTCAGATTCTTATCTATTCGCAACACAATTTGACATCTCTTCCAATATCATCATTGTTCAATTACTGTAATATAGTAGACAATAGTTCAAATTTAGTAGTCCATGGTAGTCATAATTCAAATTAACACGGCCGCTGGCCCAAACTAAAATCAAACCACGGCATCCAGCCCAACATGCGATCAATTACGGCCTCCGATCCAAGCAAAACAATCAAATACAAGCCATCAGTAGCCCTCTCAATATCACAATCCATAATTCAATTAATTATGGCCTTCGGCCTAAATCATAATTATACCATAGACTCTGACCCAACATATAAGCATACCATTTTCATCAGTAACAACCCTCAGCGTCACCACCGCCAGCATAAGGGATCTTTCAGTTGTTCAAACACATACAAAATAATACAAGGAATGCACAGATAAAGAGAATAGATAAAACATTTAGATCAAGTAGCATATAGATACATTTAATCCAGAAGGCAAACCAAATACAAGTTGCACACCAAAGTAATATACACAAATACAAATGGTGCATGCCTGTCCTACTGGGCGTGAGCTCACGTGTCGGTTAAACTGCCAGAACCCGTCACATCCGGTAGCTAACCCAGATATGGTCTCTAGGTAACGCATCCCCAGGAGGAGCATCAACGAAGGAGAGTGCATTTTCACCTTCTCCTGGAGGTATTACGAAGGAGTGTACCTATCCACATCGAAGGAGTGTGCCTTTCCACATTGCAACCAGAGAAAGATGTGGGAGAAAATAATACGAAGGAGAGTACTTTTTCACCTTCCCTACATCTATACTACGACAAGAGAGAGAATCCTTCATTCTCAACTTGCCAAACTCATGAGCGGTATGAAACCTCCGTCCTCACTGTGGGCATGATAAAACTTTCATCCCCACAACTATATCGCAACCACAGAACAAGCAGGATGAGACCTCTGTCCTTGTCCGGTGTAGGTTTCAAAGTAACATCAAACCAGTACGCAAGCGGAAAGCCAGCCGAATCTTGCCAGAATAAGGATACAGGCCTCATTCAATTCACAGTAAAACTCTTTACTAAATAAGTACATTCGCCCCAAGTCTTCATCAATACTCATTAACTTTGATCCACAATCTTATCTAATCCATAGGTTCACACTCATTCCCAAGCCTAAAAATAAGTTGTCGGACCTTAGTTAGGGGTTAGGAAAGTTTACAAGCTTGCCAGGAAAGCCAAACAGTTAAAAACAAAATTTTAGTATGAAAATAAGGCTTGTGCGTATGCATGCACCATAATGCATTCTCAGCTTGTATGTACACACAACATTATCACATTCCTACTTTGGGTGTTCTTTTCAGTTGCGACCTTTAAATTATTCCCATTATACTCGCATTCTTGAAAAAGTGACATTGGTAGCACTTTCTTTTTCTATCTTTTGGGCCTTGAGCTTGCAAGCTGGCCTTCTTATTTTCATCTATGATCTTTTCTCTCTTAATCTTATATTGTTGCAGCAATTCAGCTCTTGACTTCATATGTGTAATCTCAAAGGAATTGTTTTCTTTTTTGGACTTTTTTTCATTTCTTTTTGGCCTAAAGTAATTATCTTTTTTTTTACTTATCTCCTCTTCTTCCATTTTGTATACACAAGAAATAAATGAAAAAAGATACAATTAATTAAATTAACATAATTAACATAAGTAAGTAATTAAATAAAATAAGCAAAACAACTAAGAAAAGTGAGTTAATTAAGATTCTATAAAAAAAACACTACAAAAACACACATCAAGATGTTTCAGAATTACCATTCTACATCTATCTATATTCGCTTTTCTCGTCTTCCTCACAACGTTGTTTGGCAAACATATTTATAGCTATATCTATAATGATTGTTCGTAGATCATTCCTCACTAGATTAACTTTGCCACTATCATTTAGAAGACTTGGAATCATTTCAAGTGCACACGGCTCCCTTGTATATATTATAGGAGAATCAAACTCAATGTCATCACTTATCCTAAATAAATCTCTTGGAATTATTTTTATAACATAGTATTTGTCACTCACATATGGGTCTTGCTCATAAAAGCATTGGTTTACCTGATATGCTAGCACAAATGGTTTTTCTTGGTAGCATTTTTTATTGAAATACACACATGAGAGACTAAAATTGTTTTTTGCTACTTTATACCACTCACTTAAATAAGACTACCTTAAATTGGACATAATAATCTAACTCAAACATATCAACTATTTTATCATAATAGGTTACTTTTACTTTAATTGGATTCTTATCTTCCACATTAACAATGTAAGACCCGAAAAAAATTATAAAAGATTAATTGAATAATTAATTATTAAATTAAAATAGTTAAAACGCGTCCAGATAGGGTGGAAAATTAAAACTTAGGAATTTAAAAATTTAACGATGATTATTTTGGAAAAATGCGTAAAAATGCATATTGGTAATTTAACCGGCAGTATCGATTTAAGTTTATTCGGTGTAACACCCTATAACACTAAGCTTTACCCCAAGGCCCTAAAGCAAAGGCGATAAAGCACCACGATAGTTTTAAATCCATAAAATAATATATAGTCAAGAAATAATAAGACTAGAAACTCGATGAAGGAATAGAAGAATAAAGACGTATAAAAAAGGAATACAAAGCGTGAAGCGTTCACACCCGGTAACAAAAGGACGTTGGCACAAAAAGGACAAAACGTAATATATAAAACCTTACAAACAGCTTCAGGATATACAAGGTAGTAAATAAAGTAATCAAGTTATATGTACAATATACGAAAGGGAACTAGCCACAACCTGCGGAGTTTAGGCCGACTAGTTTTAACCTAATACAACAGAGTTTTGATAATAAAACAACTTACATCCTATCTCTCAAAGTTTTCAGAGATAAAGTCTCTAAGGCATAAAGTATGCAAAAGTGAGAGACTACAACATAATAAAGCAAAAGTAAAGCTAAGCCATCCTCCACTCTGTCACCACGTCTGCAAACTCACCGAGGTGGGTTGCGACTTGCATCTGAAAAACAACAACATATATGGTATGAGAACCAAGGTTTCTCAGTATGGTAACATTGCCCAATAGATAAGATATAAGGTTCCGGAAAGCCAAACGCAATCCTAGAACTTCTCACGAGCATAAAGATTCAAAGCATATAAAAATACATTAAAGCCAAAAAGGGTTAACTAAACTTAAGTATTTTCTAACTAATGAACACCATGCTGTCCCACAGCCTTCACCAACGTAGTCCCCATGCGATCTCATCGCCACCATCTACCGAACCTCCTCAATTCCAGTAAAACACAAGTAATGCAGACAAGTAAAACACAAGAAGAGTTCATATATGGAAAGTAATTCAATTAGCAATTAGGCATGTTATTAATTTAGGCATAATGCAAGTAATCAGAGCAAACAAACATGTAAGAAATGCATATGATGAATGCCTATCCTATTGGTTGTGATATCACTTGTCAGTTCAACTGCCAACCTAACACATCCACTTGGGATGTCACCTTTCTGCCACGCTCCTAAGATATCATGCCCGGCTCACTTGGTGCACCCCTGGAATATAGTGCCCGACTCACTTTTATGCACTCCATGGGATAAAGTGTTTGGCTCACTTTTAACCCTGGGATATAGTGTCCGACTTACTCTTATGTGCATCTCCTAAGATGTAGTGTCCGGCTTATTCTTTCGGGTTATAGTGCATGAGTTCTCTCTAATGGCACGAAAGGCTATGTGAACGGGAGACTGCCTCAGACCTCACATCTGAATGTAGGTAGGAGACTGCCACAGCCCCTATGTCGGCGTCGTAACTTCGACAAGCGGAATTCAACCACCATTCTTGCGTGAGGCGCATATCGACTTACCAATCATAGTATATCAAGGTATGTTATTCAATTTCAGCGATCACTGGTCATATTCACCAAATTTCTCAACCTCAATATTTTGTAATTCCTCAACCAAATTCCTTATTAATACAACACTCCACCAAGTCACTCTAATTATTCCATCCACAATACGTTACACACTTAAGTCACCGTCTCTAAACTCATAACAGAAAATATCCCGTTATTTCACCCAGTACACTCTCGCTCATCCCAAAGCCTAAACACTAGTTAGGAGATCTTAAACAGGGGTTATAGAGGTAAGAAAGGGGAGTGGATAGGCAAAAATAGTTAAAATAAACATTTTTAGCAAAATAGGACATTCGTGCATACGCACGCCTCGTGCGTACGTGCAAGTCCCCTTCTGTGCGTGCACATGGTATGCGCACGAAAAACATTTGATTCTGAAAATGCAAGTCGTGCGTGACCTTGCTTTTGTGCATACACATGGTATGCACACAACACTCGCGCAAAGCTCTTTCATTCCTGTAACGGCCATTGCGTACGCATGACCTCAAAATTCTGCAACTTCTACATAATTCAGTTTTTAGCCTTAAATTTCAAACGCGTATAACCTTTTTGTTAATAATCATTTTCAACCCGTTCTTTGAACGACATAAACTAGATGACCCAATTTTCATTCAAAACAAGTTTTACAAGATTTGAGGGTTTAGAAACCAAATTATGGCCCATAAAAAATGGTTAGAAATAAATTTTTACCAAAATTTACAAATTTCTCTAGTTTTCAAAACACTCAACCCATACCAAATCAACCATACCCCATTTCAATACCAATCACGCTACTATACATTAGCAATCATTCCTCAATTACTTTCCAATCATTCCAATGCCTAATTTATTCAAATTTCTATTTTCTTAACTTCTCCAGCAAATTCTTACTCATAAATCTACAATACCACCAATAATGATCACAATTCATTAATTTCCATTCATTCCACAACATCACCATAAACTCTATCATACAAACTTATTCCATATTCAATCTTCATCCATTATTTTACAGCTCCAACAATCATCAACCTCACCATCAAACATCAAAATTCACATACAAATAATCACATATCACACACTCAATGATTTAATTCTACCTTAAGGCAACTAGCTTAAGTTTCACACAACATTACATATTATCTAGAAGAAACCGAAACCATACCTTGGCCGATTTTCTCCCAAGCTTAAAACTCCACAAAAACCTTCTTTTCGACAAGCTTCTCAAGCCTCCAAACCAATCCAATAAGCTGCAGCCACCAAAGCTCAAACCCAAGCACTCCAATGCCAAATTCAACTCCAATTCAACATGAATTTCACGCTAGTTCATACAAGTAATAAAAAATCAACACTAGGGTTCAACAATTTAATGATGAGCGGATAATTTATACGCTTTTTGGCATTATTTTTAGGTAGTTTTTAGTAAGTTCAAGCTACTTTTAGGGATGTTTTCATT
>NC_029780.3:80721321-80721957 GCF_000817695.3 Arachis duranensis | reverse complement strand
AAATTGAGGGACCTGAGCAAAAATCTGATAGGAGGCTGAAAAAGGACTACAGATGTTGTTGGATTCTGACCTCCCTGTACTCGAAATGGATTTTCTGGAGCTACAGAACTCCAAATGGCCCGATCTTAATGGCGTTGGAAAGTAGACATCCAGAGCTTTCCAGTAATATATAATAGTTCATACTTTATTCGGAAATTGACGACGTAACTTGGCATTGAACGCTAAGTACATGCTGCTGTCTGGAGTTAAACGCCAGAAAAACGTCATGATCCGGAGTTGAACGCCCAAAACACGTTATAGCTTGGAGTTCAACTCCAAGAGAAGCCTTAGCTCGTGGATAGATCAAGCTCAGCCCAAGCATACACCAAGTGGGCCCCGGAAGTGGATTTATGCATCAATTACTCACTCATGTAAACCCTAGTAGCTAGTCTAGTATAAATAGGATAAGTTACTATTGTATTAGACATCTTTTGACAGTTTAAACTTTTGACTTTGTAGTCTTTGATCATTCGGTCTCTTGATCATTCAGGGGGCTGGCCATTCAGCCATGCCTGAACCTTTCACTTATGTATTTTCAACAGTGGAGTTTCTGTACACCATAGATTAAGGGTGTGGAGCTCTGCTGTACCTCAAGTT
>NC_029780.3:80719301-80721305 GCF_000817695.3 Arachis duranensis | reverse complement strand
GCTCTGCTATACCTCAAGTTTTAATGCAATTACTACTATTTTCTATTCAATTCAGTTTATTCCTGTTCTAAGATATTCGTTGCACTTAACCATGACGAATGTGATGATCCGTGACACTCATCATCATTCTCACCTATGAACGCGCGTGATTGACAACCACTTCCGTTCTACTTTAGACCGGGCGCATATCTCTTAGATTCCCCAACAGAATCTTCGTGGTATAAGCTAGATAGATGGCGGCATTCATGAGGATCCGGAAAGTCTTAACCTTGTCTATGGTATTCCGAGTAGGATTCTGGGATTAAAATGACTGTGACTAGCTTCAAACTCCTAAAGGCTGGGCGTGATGACAAGCGCAAAAGAATCATGGGATTCTATTCCAACCTGATTGAGAACCGACAGATGATTAGCCGTGCTGTGACAGAGCATAGGAATGTTTTCACTGAGAGGTATTAATTTTCGAACTCACCATAAACCAATTTAATCTGCCTAACTGAGATTTACAAGGTGACCATAGCTTGCTTCATACCAACAATCTCTGTGGGATCGACCCTTACTCACGTAAGGTATTACTTGGATGACCCAGTACACTTGCTGGTTAAGTTGAACGGAGTTGTGTCCACACATAGCCAAGAGCCACAATAATAATTCCATACAACAACAAAGAATACTATATTAATGTGATCACAATTTCGTCCACCAAGTTTTTGGCGCCGTTGCCAGGGATTGTTCGAGTATGGACAACTGAAGGTTCATCTTGTTGCTCAGATTAGGTAATTTTCTTTTCAAAAAAAAAAATCTTTTTCAAAATTTTTCTTTTCTTTTTCATTTTTCCAAACTTTATTTTCGAAAAAAATTAATAAAAATCCAAAAAAAATTCATAAAATCATAAAAATAAAAAATATTTTGTGTTTCTTGTTTGAGTCTTGTGTCATGTTTTAAGTTTGGTGTCAATTGCATGCTTCAAAAAATTTTTCTTGCATTTTTCGAAAATCTCATGCATTTATAGTGTTCTTCATGATCTTCAAGTTGTTCTTGACAAGTCTTCTTGTTTGATCTTGATGATTTCTTGTTTTGTGTCTTTTGTCGTTTTTCATGTGCATTTTTGCATTCATATTTTCCAAGCATTAAAAATTTCTAAGTTTGGTGTCTTGCATGTTTTCTTTGCATCAAAAATTTTTCAAAAAAAATATGTTCTTGATGTTCATCATGATCTTCAAAGTGTTCTTGGTGTTCATCTTGACATTCATAGTGTTCTTGCATGCATCTTGTGTTTTGATCCAAAATTTTCATGTTTTGGGTCATGTTTGTGTTTTTCTCTCTCATCTTTAAATTTTGGGTCATTTTTGTGTTTTTCTCTCTCATCTTTAAAATTTCAAAAATCAAAAAATATCTTTTCCTTATTTCCCTCCAAATTTTTGAAATTTTGGGTTGACTTGGTCAAAAATTTTTAAAATTAGTGGTTTCTTACAAGTCAAGTCAAAATTTCAATTTTAAAAATCTTATCTTTTCAAAATCTTTTTCAAAAATTATATCTTTTTCATTTTTTTTCTATCTTTTGAAAATTTCAAAAATATTTTTCAAAATATTTTTCAAAATATTTTTCTTATCTTTACATCTAATTTTCGAAAATTCACTAATAATTAATGTGATTGATTCAAAAATTTGAAGTTTGTTACTTTCTTGTTAAGAAAGGTTCAATCTTTAAGTTCTAGAATCTTATCTTGAAGTTTCTTGTTAGTGAAGTAAGTAATTTTAAATTTAAAAATTAAATATTTTTATCTTTTATCATATCTTTTTCAAAAATTTTATCTTTTTCAAAATTTGATTTCAAATTATCTTATCTAACTTCTTATCTTCTTATCTTTTTCAAATTTGATTTTAATATCTTTTTCAATCAGCTAACTAACTTTTTGTTTGTTTCCTATCTTTTTCAAAACCAACTAACTGCTCTTCCCTCTCTAATTTTCGAAAATACTTCTCTCTTTTTCAAAAATTCTTTTT
>NC_029780.3:80718222-80719276 GCF_000817695.3 Arachis duranensis | reverse complement strand
CTAACTAACTTTTTGTTTGTTTCCTATCTTTTTCAAAACCAACTAACTACTCTTCCCTCTTTAATTTTCGAAATATCTCATCTCTTTTTCAAAAATTCTTTTTTGTTTTAAATTTTAATTTTAATCTTATCTTATCTCTAATTTTCGAAAATACTAACCTCTTTTTTCAAAATTATTCCTCTTCTACATTCTTCTCCCCTTTTTTTTCTACTAACATAAAGGAATATCTATACTGTGACATAGAGGATTCCTCTTTCTTTTCTTGTTTTCTTCTCTTTCATATGAGCAGGAACAAGGATAAAGGCACTCTTGTTGAAATTGATCCAGAACCTGAAAGGACTCTGAAGAGAAAATTAAGAGAAGCTAAATTACAACAATCCAGAAACAATCTTTCAGAAATTTTCGAACAAGAAAAGGAGATGGCAGCCGAAAATAATAATAATAATGCAAGGAGAATGCTTGGTGACTTCACAAAGCCAACGTCCAAATTTGATGCAAGAAGCATCTCCATTCCTGCCATTGGAGCTAACAACTTTGAGCTGAAACCTCAGCTAGTTGCCTTAATGCAACAAAACTGCAAGTTTTATGGACTTCCATCTGAAGATCCTTACCAGTTTTTAACTGAGTTCTTGCAGATCTGTGAGACTGTAAAGACGAATGGAGTTGATTCTGAAGTCTACAGACTCATGCTTTTCCCTTTTGCTGTAAGAGACAGAGCTAGAATATGGTTGGATTTACAACCTAAGGATAGCCTGGACTCCTGGGATAAGCTGGTCACTGCCTTCTTAGATAAATTCTTTCCTCCTCAAAAGCTTAGCAAGCTAAGAGTGGATGTTCAAACCTTCAAGAAAAAAGATGGTGAATCCCTCTATGAAGCTTGGGAAAGATACAAGCAACTGACCAAAAGATGTCCATCTGACTTGTTTTCAGAATGGACCATATTAGATATATTATATTATGGCCTGTCTGAATTTTCAAAAATGTCATTGGACCATTCTGCAGATGGATCTATTCACCTAAAGAAAACGCCTGAAGAGGCCCAAGAACTCATTGA
>NC_029780.3:80716464-80716996 GCF_000817695.3 Arachis duranensis | reverse complement strand
TAGAATCAAAAACAGCAGAAGAAAAAAATCACACCCTGGAGGAAGCACAGACTGGCGTTCAACGCCAGTAAGATGCATCTGGCCGATGTTCAACGCCAGAACAGAGCATCATTCTGGCGCTGAACGCCAGAAACAAGCAACATTCTGGCACTGAACGCCAGGAATGTGCCTAGAGAAGAAAAGCTGGCACTGAACGCCAGTAACATGCATGAAACTAGCGTTCAACGCCAGAAACATGCTGTACATGGGCGTTGAACGCCCAGAATGTGCACCACACAGCGTTTAAACACCAGAATGGTGTGCAAAGGCATTTTACATGCCTATTTGGTGTAGGGATGGAATTCCTTGACACCTCAAGATCTGTGGACCCCACAGGATCACCTCAGGATCTGTGGACCCCACAGGATCCCCACCTACTATATTCCCACCTTACCTCCTAATCCTATTTTTGTGATTTGTATTCCCCATGTCACACTTCCCAACACTCTTCACCAATCACCTCAATTCCTCTTCCCAATCACCCCCTTCACCA
>NC_029780.3:80714988-80716296 GCF_000817695.3 Arachis duranensis | reverse complement strand
ACTTCATTTTCACACAACACTACCCCCTCTACTCTACCTTGGGCGAATCCACATCTCTCCCTCTCTACCATATTCTCTTCTTCTTCTTCTTCTTCTTCTTCTCTTCTTTCTTCTATTGCTCGAGGATGAGCAATATTTTAAGTTTGGTGTGGTAAAAGCATAAGCTTTTTGTTTTTCCATTACCATCAATGGCACCTAAGGCCGGAGAATCCTCTAGAAAAGGAAAAAGGAAGACAAAAGCTTCCACTTTCGAGTCATGGGAGATGGAAAGATTCATCTCCAAAAGCCATCAAGACCACTTCTATGATGTTGTGGCAAAGAAGAAGGTGATCCCTGAGGTCCATTTCAAGCTCAAGAAAAATGAGTATCCGGAGATCCGACATGAAATCCGAAGAAGAGGTTGGGAAGTCTTAACTAACCCCATTCAACAAGTCAGAATCTTAATGGTTCAAGAGTTCTATGCCAATGCATGGATCACTAGGAACCATGATCAAAGTATGAACCCGAATCCAAAGAATTACCTCACAATGGTTCGGGGGAAATACTTAGATTTTAGTCTGAAAAATGTGAGGTTGGCATTTCACTTGCCCATGATGCAAGGAGATGAACGCCCCTACACTAGAAGGGTCAACTTTAATCAAAGGTTGGACCAAGTCCTAATGGACATATGTGTGGAAAGGAGCTCAATGGAGAAGAGACTCCAAAGGCAAGCCAGTTCAACTAAGAAGATTGGACCTCAAGCCTGTGGCTAGAGGATGGTTGGAGTTCATTCAACGCTTCATCATTCCTACTAGCAACCGATCTGAAGTTACTGTGGATCAGGCCATCATGATTCATAGCATCATGATTGGAGAGGAAGTAGAAGTTCATGAGGTCATCTCCAATGAAATCTACAAAATAGCCGACAAGTCCTCCACCATGGCACGGCTAGCTTTTCCTCACATTATTTTCCATCTATGTTACTCAGCTGGAGTTATCATAGAAGGAGACATCCCTACTGAAGAGGATAAGCCCATCACCAAGAAGAGGATGGAGCAAGCAAGAGAGATCCCTCACGGTTCTCAAGAGATGCATGAGGAAGCTCATCATCAAGAAATCCCTGAGATGCCTCAAGGGATGCACTTTCCTCCCAACAACTATTGGGAACAACTCAACACTTCCTTGGAAGATTTGAGCTACAATGTGGGACAATTAAGGGTGGAACATCAAGAGCACTCCATCATTCTCCATGAAATAAGAGAAAATCAAAGAGCAATGAGGGAGGAGCAACAAAGGCAAGGAAGGGACATAGAAGAGCTTAAGGACATT
>NC_029780.3:80714280-80714674 GCF_000817695.3 Arachis duranensis | reverse complement strand
ATGTGTCTGTGGCATTTATGTATCCGGTGGTAATACTGGAAAACAAAGTGCTTAGGGTCACGGCCAAGACTCATAAAGTAGCTGTGTTCAAGAATTAATGTACTGAACTAGGAGAATCAATAACACTATCTAAAATTCTAAGTTCCTATAGATGCCAATCATTTTAAACTTCAAAGGAAAAAGTGAGATGCCAAAACTGTTCAGAAGCAAAAAGCTACAAGTCCCGCTCATCTAATTAGAATTAATATTCATTGATATTCTGAAATTTATAGTATATTCTCTTCTTTTTATCCTAATTGATTTTCAGTTGCTTGGGACAAGCAATAATTTAAGTTTGGTGTTGTGATGAGCGGATAATTTATACGCTTTTTGGCATTGTTTTTAGGTAGTTTTT
>NC_029780.3:80713834-80714039 GCF_000817695.3 Arachis duranensis | reverse complement strand
CGACCTCCCTGCACTCGAAATGGATTTTCTGGAGCTACAGAACTCCAAATGGCGCGCGCTTAATGTCGTTGGAAAGTAGACATCCAGAGCTTTCCAGAAATATATAATACTCCATACTTTATTTGGAAATTGACGACGTAACTTGGCGTTGAACTCCAAGTACATGCTGCTGTCTGGAGTTAAACGCCAGAAAAACGTCATGATC
>NC_029780.3:80713318-80713663 GCF_000817695.3 Arachis duranensis | reverse complement strand
TACTTACTCCTGTAAACCCTAGTAGCTAGTTTATTATAAATAGAACTTTTTACTATTGTATTAGACATCTTTGGTCTCAGTTTTGTTTTATTCTTCATCTTAGGAGACTATTGATCATGTTTTGGGGGCTGGCCATTCGGCCATGCCTGAACCTTTCACTTATGTATTTTTAACAGTGGAGTTTCTGCACACTATAGATTAAGGGTGTGGAGCTCTGCTGTACCTCAAGTTTCAATACAATTACTATTACTTTCTATTTAATTCTCTTTTATTCTTATTCCAAGATATACGTTGCACAACACTTTGATGAATGTGATGATCCGTGACACTCATCATCATTCTCAC
>NC_029780.3:80696778-80713218 GCF_000817695.3 Arachis duranensis | reverse complement strand
TTCCCCAACAGAATCTTCGTGGTATAAGCTAGATAGATGGCGGCATTCATGAGGATCCGGAAAGTCTAAACCTTGTCTATGGTATTCCGAGTAGGATTCTGGGATTGAATGACTGTGACGAGTTTCAAACTCCTGAAGGTTGGGCGTGATGACAAGCGCAAAAGAATCAAGGGATTCTATTCCAACCTGATTGAGAACCGACAGATGATTAGCCGTGCTGTGACAGAGCATAGGAACGTTTTCACTGAGAGGATGGGATGTAGCCATTGACAACAGTGATGCCCTACATACAGCTTGCCATGGAAAGGAGTAAGAAGGACTAGATGGATGTAATAAGAAAATAGAGATACGAGAGGAGCACAACATCTTCACACACTTATCTGAAATTCCCACTATTGCTTTACATAAGTATTTCTATCCCTTTTTATTTTCTATTTATTTATTAATTTTCGAACTCACCATAAACCAATTTAATCTGCCTAACTGAGATTTACAAGGTGACCATAGCTTGCTTCATACCAACAATCTCTGTGGGATCGACCCTTACTCACGTAAGGTATTACTTGGATGACCCAGTACACTTGCTGGTTAAGTTGAACGGAGTTGTGTCCACACATAGCCAAGAGCCACAATAATAATTCCATACAACAACAAAGAATACTATATTGATGTGATCATAATTTCGTCCGCCATTTAACAAACCACAAGGTTTTAGTGAATCATTACCTTGCCCACTAAAACTTGGGGTGAAATCCACTAATCACACAAGCTAGATTACACCTAAATAATGAAATCATGAAGAATCTCGATATCCAAAAGCCAATTTCAAAATTCTGTTAGGGTAAAGAATTGGAGCATGGGTTTCAAATTACTTACCACTTTGTTTTAGTTAGAATCAAAGAGCTCGATGAGACAAACACGTGGCCACAAACAGTGCGACGATTGGAGCTTCAGAGAGAGAGATATATGGTCCAAGAAAGATGAAGGTAAATAGTGTTCTTCCTCTCTTCCTTTCTTCTCAATCTCAACGCCTCTCACCCTCCTTAGGTGGTGAATGAGGCTGAAATGCTTTAGAATGAGGCTGAAATGCTTCATAATGAGGCTTATATATGTTGGACTTGGGCCCAACTTGGGCCCAGTTGAGTTTATGGTTCGTTTAATCCAACCTTGAGCAAAAACTTTTAAAATAAGTGTTCGGTTTTCTATCCATAATATTTTTATCTTCTCTAAATTGTAAAATTCAGTTTCTTAAATTTATTCACTCATAATATAATTTTTCTCATTCGCAATGCCAGACAATTTAAGCCAGTACGCACTCTTTCGCTATAAATTAGATTTTTATGCTAAATTCTATTTTCTTCATTAAATTTTCTAATTTAATATTTTTTTATCATTTTCAACCTATTACAGAAAATTTAATTATATTTATTCTATTTTAATTAAATGGTTAATTAATTAATTTTTTTCAATTTTTACATCCTCCCACCTAATTAGAAATTTTATGCTCAAAATTTAGGATTTATTCGAGAATAATTCGGGATAGTCCTTTTGCACTTCCGATTTTAACCCCAAGTATGTTCTTCCATTCTAACTCTACTCCAGGCTACTTTTACCAACAGAACATCTTTTTCCGCATAACTTCTTTACATTAGTGTCATCAATTCTTACTAGTGTGACTTGAAATCTTAGATTCTCTTTCAACTGAACCGGTTCGGTCTCTAACACATGAGACATAGTCGTTGTGTACTTACGAAGTTATGACACATGGAATATGTCATGTAGGTTAGATAGGGCCACATGATAAGCCACTGGCCCGATTTTCTTCAACACCTCAAACGGTCCAATGTATCTCGGATTCAACTTCTTCATTTTGATTGCTCTTCCAATCTTCTTTATCGAAGTAAGTCAGCTTTACACAGTTAGAATCCTAGCTCAAATTCGCTTGATTTGTTCAGTGGTTTCAGCTACTAATTCTGGTCCCAACACACTTGATTCACCCAAACCGCATTAAATTCTACCTGAGTCCTTGGCAAACCCGTTACAAAATCCATAAAAACACCTTCCCACTTCCATTGGGGATCTCAAGAGATTGTAGCATTCTCGACAGTCTCTGATGCTTTATCTTCACTTTTTGACGCGTCAGACACTTAGGCACAAGTGTAGCTACATCCTCCTTCATCCCAGGCCACTAGAACATCTTCTTTAAATCATGGTACATCTTTGTGGTTCCAGGATGAATAGAAAATCTGTTCGTATGAGCCTCTGCCAATAACTCTTGTCTCAAACTCCCAATGTTCGACACATAAATCCTCTCATAATATCTCCATATATCTTCCCTATCCTTGGTAACTTCTCATTGCCTTTCTTTCCCAAGTGGCTATAACATACTCTAAAGCTCTTGCTCATCCTGTTGATCTATCAGGATTTTGGTCTTGAAATGTACTCGAGATGTGTAACTGATTCAAACAAGCCTTCTCGTCTACTTCTCCAATACCTAACTTAAGTCCTACAAACACATTCACCAACTCTTCTTCTTCGGTTCTCATACCAAGCAACCGTCAATGACTTCCTGCTTAAGGCATCTGGTATAATATTAGCCTCCCTGGGGTGAAAACTTAATTCAAAGTCTTAATCCTTTAGTAACTCCATCCACTTCCTTTGGCGCATGTTGAGTTCTTTCTTATCAAAGATGCACTTGAGACTCTTGTGATCAGGATAGACTCAGAATTCAACTCCATAGAGGTAGTTCCTCCTTGCTCCACACCTTCAATGCAAGCACAACCATAACAAGCTCCAATTCATGAGTCAGAGAATTCACTTTGTATAGCCTCAACTGTTGCAATGTATTAGCCACTAAATTCCTGTGTTGCATTAACACACAACCCAAGCCCTTCAACGAGGCATCACAATAAACTTTAAACGGTTCTTGTGGTTTAAGTAAGATTAAAACTGGTGCCAAAGTCAATTTCTCCTTCAAAGTTTGGAAACTTTTCTCAGACTCTGACGTCCACACAAACGGTGCATCTTTTTGAGTTAGTTTCATCATCGGCAACACAATTTGCAAAAATCCATGAATGAATCTTAGTAGTATCCAGCTAATCCCAAAATACTCCTAATCTCAGTCACTGAAGTTAGTCTTCCCCCATTCCATCACGGCCTCAATCTTCAAAGGATCTACTACTATTCCTCCTTTACTTACGATATGGCCTAAGAACTTTACCTCCTCTTTTCAAAACTTATACTTAGACAATTTTGCATAAAGCTTCCTTTCCTTCAGAATTCGCAACCCTATCTTCAGATGCTCCTTATGCTCTTTCATCGTCTTTGAATAAATCAAGATGTCATCTATGAACACCACCACAAGTTTACCCAAAATGGGATGAAATACTCTGTTCATGTAATACATGAACACAACAGGTACATTCATCAACCCAAAGGACATCACCGCGTATTCATAGTGATCATAGCATGTTGGAAAAGCAATTTTTGGAATATCCTCCTTTTTCACGATCACTTTATTCAACTGTCGGTAGTCCACACAAAGTCGCATCCCTCCATCTCTCTTTTTCACCATTTACTAGGGTTTCCCTGATAAACCATTATTTTATGAATTATCTTATTTAATTGTGTGATTTAATAAAGTCTTCACCCATTTATTCATATGATTTGCATGTATTTACAATTCCTTCCTAAAAATATTCTATGATTGAAAACTTGCTTCCTAAGGATCTTTCAGTTGTATATTTTTATTCTCCTTTATACCATTCGATGTCGTGATCTGTGTGTTAAGTGTTTCAGGCTTCATAGGGCAGGAATGGCTTAGAGAATGGAGAGGAAGCTTGCAAAGATGGAAAGAACACAAGAAATTGAGGAGATGACCAGCGAGAAGTGATGCGGACGCATGGCTCACTCAACCACACGAAATAGAGGAAATCGCAGTGATGCGCTCGCGTGCCTGACGCGAACGCGTGGATTGGAAGTTGCACGAGTGACGCGAATGCGTAGACGATGCACACGTGTGGCACGGAAAATGCTGGATGACGCAAAAGCGTGGACGACGCGGTCGCATGACGTGCGCGATCTGCAAAATTTGCAGAAATCGCGAGCATGGATTCTGGGCCGCATTTTAATCCAGCTTTCGTCTCAAAAACGCAGATTAGAGGAAGAGAACATGTAGAGACACATGACAACTCTCATTACACATAATTTTCTAGTTTTAGTTTTTGGGATCTAGAGAGAGAATTCTACCTCTTCCTCTAGGTTTTTCTCTACATTCATAGTTTTAGGATTTTAAGATTTTGCTTTGGTTATGGAGAAGAGTCTACCTCCAAAACTGGTCATTCTAGTTTGTTTACTTACTTTTCACTTACTCTTTCATATCTTTAATCTGTCCAGAGTTACAATTGGATTATTTTCAGAGTTTATTAATACAAAGACTATTTTTATTTTTTTAGTCATCTCTTTGATTATTGTTTATCATGTCTCTTTTTATTTTCCCTTTTTATTTTGTAAAGTCTACATTTATGGTAATGGAGTAGTTTCCCAACTTGACTGGGAGTTGATTAAAAGGAGAACTTTGAGTTGGAATACTTAAGAGTTCAATTGTAATTGGTTCGTTGTTGGTTGGCTTGTTAGTCACTAACTCTAATCCTTCCCAAGGGAGAAGATTAGGACTTGTGAATAGAAGTTGACTTTTAACTTGACTTTCCCTCATTCGTTGAGGGTTAACTAAGTGGAAACAACTACTAATTATTAATTGATCTTGAGAAAATTTCAACAAGGATAGAAATTCCATTCGATTAATATTCTTTCGGTCAAGATTTTTATTTAAATTACATAAATTCTCTAATTTAATTTCCTGTTTATCAAACTCAAAACCATTTTGGAAAACCTCTGATTAGTAAAATAGCACATCTTCCTGCAACTCGTTGGGAGACAACCTGGGACTTATACTCCCAGTATTTTATTTCTAAAATTTGTGACAACTCTTTTCTAAATTGACTAGTGGATTTTTGTTGGTTAAGAGCTGTACTTGCAACGCCATTTTTCTTAATAATTCTTAATCTGCCAATTTTTGCCACGTCAATTTTTGGCGCCGTTGCTGGGGAGTTACAATAGAGTGCTAATTCATTGATTGGAATTTATTTATTTGCATTTCTCTTTTTATTTTGCTACTATGAGCTGCATGTTTCTTTCATTGAATGACGCGTTCACTTCCTGATCCAAGCTTTCCAGTATTTGATCCTGAGATTGAAAGAACTATTTCACGTATAAGGCAAGCTCGGCGTCGGTTAGTCCTCTCCGAGGACGAATATGAAACATCACTTAAGGATGAAACAAGCTCCCTTTCTATTAATTCGGTTGATTTACGTGCAGGTGACATGGCCGCACCTAGGAGAGTTACTATCCAGGAAGCTGGAGCCCCTGACTTTACACTGCAACCGTATCAAGCGCATCACCCAGCGATGGCTGCAGATTTTGAACTAAAGACTGCACTACTCAACTTGATGCCTAAGTTTCATGGCTTACTTGCTCAAGAGCCTATCAAGCACCTTAGGGATTTCCAGGCAGCCTGTTCTACTGTCAGGCATGATGGTGCATATGAAACTTCTATTCTATTAAAAGCCTTCCCATTTTCTCTTGAGGGAAATGTGAGAGAGTGGCACTACGCCCAACCTAGAGTGACTGTTGCTAACTGGGACATGCTTAGAAGGGAATTTTTGGAAAAATTCTTTCCACCTGAAGATACTGATAGATTGAGGAAGGAAATTTCCATGATTGTTCAAGGCAAATCCGAGACTCTCCACGAATATTGGGAGCGCTTCAACAATCTTCTGGAAGCGTATCCCCACCACATGATTGAGAAGTTAGTGTTGCTTGGCTACTTCACATAGGGCATGAGCCTCAAGATAAGACCACATTGGAAGGTGCTAGCAATGGGTCTATGAAAAAAGTACAAGACCACTGATGAAGCATGGCAATTGATCGGCGACTTAGCTGAATCCACTAGGAATCACAGGCAGAGGCAAGGCCACTCAAAAGCTATTGCAGAGGTATCCTCTAGCAAAGAGACTACTGCTCTAACTCAGAGTATATGTGAAATGACCAACTTACTGAAGCAGATACAATTGAGTCAACAGCAAGCTCAGCCTTCTCCACCACAGCAAAGCCAACAGTTGGTTCCACAAAGAGTATGCGGGATCTATGCTGATTTTTGTCATTATACTGATGAATGTCCACAACTCCAACAGGAAGACAATACTGTGGTAGCCACTCATAATTCTATGACCGCCCCAATCAAGCATACAATTAAGGTGGCAGCTACAACCATGGATGACAGGACAATTCCAACCAAGGTTAGAGAGATAATTCTAACCAGGGTTGGAGAGACAATTATAACAAAGGAGGCAGAGATAACAATAGAAATCAGAGGTGGAATAACAATAACAACTTCTGGCAGCAGAATCAGAATTAGGCCTACAGAACACCTCATCTAAGGTAGCCTCAAGCATCTCAGCAGACCCCTCAGATCACTTATCCATCTTCATCTTATAATGATGAGTTATTATAATCTATTGATCGGAGACAGTAGGCCATGGAAAACAACCTTACTTCTATTCTAAATGGTATTAACTCTACCTTGCAAGCTCTTATCTCACAGATTGGATCACTAAATAACTCCAACAACCAGCCTTCGAGCTCCAGTAGAATTCCCTCTCAACCATTACCCAATCCCAAGGGCGGCATCAATGCCATTACCTTGAGGTCTGGAACCACACTACAAGGGAGGAATCCTGAGGAGTCAAGTCCACTAAAACATGCCCCAGCTGATGACATGGTTGATGTAGAGGATGTTGAAGAAGAAGATGAAGCACAAGGCATAGCTGAAGCTGAAGCAGCCCAACCAAGGAATGCAGAACCCCAGCAAGCTGAAGCTGTAAGAGACGCCACTCCGATCCCATTTCCACACCTTGCTAAAAAACCCAGAAAGCAGATGG
The DNA here is from genome assembly GCF_000817695.3 of Arachis duranensis. Taxonomy (NCBI): domain Eukaryota; kingdom Viridiplantae; phylum Streptophyta; class Magnoliopsida; order Fabales; family Fabaceae; genus Arachis; species Arachis duranensis. The sequence goes on along the minus strand of NC_029780.3, from coordinate 80,706,220 downwards.
AACTTAATCCCAAGGTGGTAGAAATCTTCAAAAAGGTTGAGATAACTGTTTCCCTTTTTGATGTTATTCAGTAAGTACCTAAATACGAAAAGTTTCCAAAAGAATTATGCATACATAAAGATAAAATTAATGAATTAGAAACTATTCCTTTAGGTAGTTCTATATCTACTTTAATGGGAAATATACCTGAAAATATAGTGATCCAGGCCCATGTATGGTTAATTGTACCATTGAAGGTGTGATATTTTCTAACTGTATGTGTGATTTAGGAGCGTCCATGAGTATTATGCCCTTGTCTATATATAATGCTTTAAGGCTCCCTCCCTTAAAAAGGTCGGCAGCTCGTTTTGTGTTAGCAGATAAAAGCATTATTACAGTGGTTGGGATTGCTGAAGATGTGTTAGTGAGCATTAAAGTGGCTCACATTTCCCATTGAATTCTATATCTTGGAGATGCCCCAAAATGACTCAGGAAAGCCTTCATCAATCCTGCTTGGAAGACCATTTTTGAAGACTTCGAAATTCAAGCTGGATGCCTTTTCGGGAACCTATTCTTTTGAGGTAGATGGCAGAACAGTGAGTTTCAATCTGGATAAAGCTATGAAGCATCCTCCGGAAGATCATTCCATATTCCAATGTGACATCACTGATGAAGTTATAGCTGAAATTCACCAGGAAGAAATGGTAGAGAGTCACATGGAGTAAGATCCAAGTGTGGGGACACCCTCTAAACATATGGAAGATTCGTTACCATTTTCACCAGCCCCAGATGATCCAGAGCCAAACCATGAGCAGAAAATGGAATTAAAGCCCCTTCCTTCACACCTCAAGTATGCTTACATTGAGGACAAGCAAAAGTTTCCAGTTATCATTGCGAGGGAGCTCACTTCCCAACAAGAAGAACAACTGCTTAGTGTATTGAGGACGCATAAGAAAGCATTTGGATGGAACTTGGCGGATATAGTAGGCATCAACCCTCAAGTTTGTGAACACAGAATATTCTTAGAAGAAGGAGCAAAGTCTGTCCGTCAACCTCAGAGAAGATTGAATCCAACCATCTTAGAAGTTGTCAAGAAGGAAGTAACCAGACTACTTGAAGTAGATATCATTTACCCCATTTCAGATAGCGAATGGGTCAGCCCAGTGCAAGTGGTGCCCAAGAAGTCTAAAGTCACAACAATAAGAAATGAGCAGGGAGAACTTCTGACAACCAGAGTGCAGAACGCATGGAGAGTCTGCATTGACTACAGGCGTCTCAACAAGCCACTCGCAAGGATCATTACCCCTTGCCATTCATTGATTAGATGCTTGATTACTGCTTTTTAGATGGTTATACAGGTTATTTTCAAATCCATATAGCTCCTGAAGATTAGGAAAAGACTACTTTTACACGTCCTTTTGGGACTTATGCTTATAAGAGAATGCCCTTTGGCTTATGCAATGCACCAGCTACTTTCCAAAGGTGTATGATGAGTCTTTTCTCTAATCTCATTGAGACCTGTATGGAAGTTTTTATGGATGACTTTAGCGTATATGGTGATTCATTTAGCCTTTGCTTGGATAGTTTATCTAGAGTATTGGACAAGTGTGTTAGTTCAAACCTTGTTTTAAATTTTGAAAAGTGTCATTTTATGGTGAAACAAGGAATTGTTCTTGGACATGTTGTTTCTGATACTGGTATCTCTGTAGACCCAGCAAATGTGGATGTTATTTCTAGTTTACCTTACCCCTCCTTTGTGAGGGAAGTCCGTTTGTTCCTTGGCCATGCAGGTTTTTATAGGAGATTCATTAAGGACTTCAGTAAGGTAGCACTACCCTTATCTAGACTACTGCAGAAAGATATTGAGTTCGAGTTCAGTGAGGATTGCAAACAAGCGTTTGATAAGCTGAAGACCGCCCTGACTCAAGCTCCGATTGTGAGGGGACCATACTGGAGTCAACCATTTGAAATCATGTGTGATGCCTCCAATCATGCAGTAGGAGCAGCACTAGCTCAGATGAAGGTAACGATCCTTTTTTAATTGCTTATGCATCTAAGACTTTAGATGCTGCTCAATCTAACTACACTACTACTGAAAAAGAGCTTCTAGCTATTGTTTTCGCTCTGGATAAATTCTGAGCCTATTTACTTGGTGCTAAGGTAGTAGTGTACTCAGACCATGCAGCTCTAAAATATTTATTAGCTAAAAAGGAGTCTAAACCAAGGCTAATACGTTGGATGCTATTGCTGCAAGAATTTGATTTGGAAATTAAAGATAGGAGTGGTAACCAAAATTTAGTGGCAGGCTACTTGAGTCGCTTTGAGCACATTAAAGATGACTCCATTGCTATCAATGATAATTTCCCATTTGATAGCTTACAGACAGTATCTGATGTAGTTCCTTGGTATGCACCTGTAGCTAATTATCTAGTTAGCCACACTTTTCCTCCCGATTTTACTAAGCATCAGAGAGACAAGCTGAAAAGCGAGTCCAAATATTATGTATGGGATGATCCATATCTATGGAGGTGTGGTACTGACCAGGTAATTAGACGGTGTGTGCCTCAATCAGAATTCCAGTCCATTTTAGAGGCCTGCCATTCATCTGAGAGTGGAGGACATTTTGGGCCTCAACGAACAGCTAGAAAAGTTTTAGACTATGGATTCTGGTGGCCTACTCTTTTTAAAGATGCTGCTGACCTTTGTAAATCTTGTTCTCCTTGCCAAAGATTTGGTAATATATCCAAGAGGGATGAAATGCCTTAACAAATTATGCTTTTCTGTGAAATTTTTGGTGTTTAGGGCATTGACTTCATGGGTCCATTTCCAAATTCTAATGGTCACCTTTATATACTGTTAGCTGTAAATTATGTTTCTAAATGGGTGGAAGCAATTTCAATCCGTACTGATGATGCTAACACTATTATTTCCTTTGTTAGAAACCATATTATTTGTCGCTTTGGATAACCACGAGCAATCATGAGCGATCAAGGCACTCACTTTTGTAACAGGAGACTAATAGGATTACTAAAGAGGCATGGGATAATTCATAAAGTATCAACAGCCTGTCACCCCCAGATTAATGGGCAAGCAGAGGTGTCTAACAGGGAGATAAAGCGCATACTGCAAAAGATAGTCAAGCCTCATAGAAAGGACTGGAGCACCAGGCTCCAAGATGCGCTTTGGACATATCGGACAACATACAAAACACCAATCGGGATGAGTCCTTTTCGCTTAGTTTATGAAAAGGCCTGTCATCTCCCAGTTGAGTTAGAACACAAAGCCTTCTGGGCGGTAAAGGAATGCAATATGGACTATAAGAAAGCCGGAGCTGAACGGAAGTTGCTGCAAGAATTAGAGAACCTTTGCCTAGAAGCTTATGAAAACTCCAGGCTGTATAAAGAAAAGGTGAAAGCTGTGCATGATAAAAACATCAAGAGAAGAGAGTTCCAACCTGGGGACTTAGTCCTCCTTTATAACTCCAGAATGCGGCTCATGCCAGGAAAGCTGAGATCCAGATGGGACGGTCCCTATCGAGTAGAGAGGGCGGAGCCATACAGAGTCTTTCACTTGAGCCATCCTTCAAGCCCTGAACTTATAAAGGTCAATGGACATCGCTTGAAGTTATTTCATGGCGAAAAGATGGCGAAAAACCAGGAGCTAGAGATCTTCCTCTTGGAAGATCCACCCACAGCAGAAGACTGAACTAGTGGAGCGTCCAACATAAGGACGTTAAAGCAAAGTGCTGGGTGGGAGATAACCCACCATGGTATGATCGTTCCTTCCCATCTCCTTAATTTTCTTTTTCAATAACTTCACTCAGTACTAGTGCCTATAGTTTGCATCTGCATTTACATATTGCATAAAAAAATGCACGCGACGCGACAGCGTCGCTGACGCGTCCGCGTCATATGTCCGTTGGGAAGAAAATAAGATTGAATAGAGAGTCACGCGAAAGTATGGCTGGAGGCGTGCCTTTGGCACAAACTCACCCACGCGACCGCATCCTTAACGCGTTCGCATCGTTGGCGACATAGCCTCTCCACGCGTCCATGTCTCTCACGCGAACGCGTGGCCCTGTACAATCGACTAAATGGGTGTATGGCAGTAACTTGAGTTGGACTTGCGCTGGACTCGTGCTAGAAGCACAAGCCCTACCACACGAATGCGTGCTCCACGCATCTGCGTCATTTTCAATATACAGCCTTGCACGCGATCACGTCAACCACGCGAACGCATTATCCTATAATTTGGCAAAATGAGTTTTCACACAGAGAGTTGTGCGAACGCGAGGCTGCCCTCGCGCCACTAGAACAAATCATGTCACGTGTCCGCGTGACCGACGCGTCCGCGTCAATTCATTTAAGCGCTATTCGCGCGAACGCGTAACCCACGCGTTCGCATCGCATACGCCGCACAACTTATCCAAAGCTGCCAAAATATCTTATCTTTTTCTTCCCCAAATCCTACTTTTTCTTTTCCCTTCTTCTTTCTTTCCCCCCTTCTTCCTTCTTCCTTCTTTCTCACTTTCTACTTCCTCTTTCTCACCCACCATTATCAAGGTCTTTCTTTTCTTCTTCCCTCTTTACTCTTCTATTCTTATTCTTATTTTTATGTTTTCTTCTTCTTTTTTCTTCTTCCTTTCATCATCTATGTTTTCTTTTTCTTTTTTCTTTTTAAACTCTTTTTATTAGTGTTGGAAATTTATTTGGGTCATTATTTTCTATACTTTGCTTGTGGATTGTTAAATAATTGTTTAACAATTATATATTATTTTTATATAGGGTTACTTGCATGTTCAATTTAATACTTTCTATACCTTATTTACCATGCATGCTATGTGTTTGTGAAAACGCCCGTATGACATTGTGCACTATTTTTGAATTTCTTTTAATCTACTACTCTAAATGCTTGCTTTTAATAAAAACCTTTTTTATATTTTATTAATTAAATATAATTGTTATTACAAATAGATTGTTAGTTTGACAGGCTTGGTAATCTAATTTAGACATTGAATGCTTGATCTATGCTACTCATGCCTTTGCCAGCATGCCAATAAACACCTTGTATTTCACTGTCATCATATGCACTTGCTATATTTCCATCGATGACCTTTCACATGTAGTCAGGACCATGTGTTCACGTCATTCTTCTTTACTATGCATTGATTACCACCTTTCCCATTCTCTTCTTTGCTCTAACCCTTAAAGTTTTAACATCCTTACTCTATTGGTGGCAGAGCCATCTTCAACTGTAGTTAAGCCCTCAACAAAAAGAATTAAGAGGATTATAAAGGTCGATGAAAAAGAGAAAGCCTTCCCAGCAAAGGACACTGCGTGATTTCCAACCGTTACTGTGAGCAGATGTTCCCCATCCTGGCAGAAAGGAGTTACAACAACGAATACCTTCTTATCCTTCTGACCCGTATTGCTGAATTTGTTGAGTCGCGAATTGTGCGACGACAATGGGGATTCCTACAGAGACAGCCACGGCAGGTTAATCTTTCATGGGTAGTCGAGTTCTACTCTAATTTCCACCTGCCAACCATGCAGTTTGTCTATGTCCGTCAGAAGCAAGTCCCCATTACAAAATAGGCCATTCAACGAGCTCTAGATTTTCTCCCTGCTCCAGAAGGACTGGACGCATTCCAAGAAGCCACACTCAAGCGCCAGACGTACCAATTTGACTGGGACGCTGTTCTCAAAGTTATCGCACAACCTGGCAGTAGATGGATTTATGGATACCATCGTTTCCGACCTAAGGAAATATCGACTTCTACACTTACCTTGAAGGCTCGCGTATGGACACAGATTATGTCCCATTACGTCTTTCCGAGCACTCGTGAGTCCTCCTTCACTGCAGACATGGCCATTCTACTATGGTGCATCCTTATAGACCAGCCTCTAAACCTACCAAGACACATCTGAAATGCCATGGGACACGTACAAATTACAGACAACTTACCTTTTCCCGCCTTGGTCTCAGATCTTGTCTCCGCAGCCGGAGTCTCCTACAAAGCTGGGGACACCAAAGCCATGCTTCCACGGGATAATCAGTACGTCCCTAACGGGAAATATCTCAGGCCACCAACAGCCACTACTAGCCAGTCTGCAGCACACGCTGCAGACATCCCCCTTTTCACACCATAAGCACCTTCAACAAGTTAGCTGCTCCATCAAATACTGGAGAGGTTGGACCGGCAAGACTAGAAAGTGAAGCTATGAGAACGCCACAACTAGCGCCGATTCAAATACCTCAAGGAGCTACTTACAGGCAACCACAGACCTGACAAAGACCCAGACACTCCGGACTCCACTTCATTTACCAGCACAGGGAGCCATGACGATCCCGACTGTGGAGATACTGCTACCAGCCCACCTTTGTTCCTGACAGATGGCACCGAGGACGGTGCAAAGCCTTCAGTGTGGGGAGGTCGGTCAGTACCTGAATTCCAGAGGTAATTTCTCTTCCCTAACATCAATAAAGTAGGATATTTAGTCAGTTTTTTCTTTAGGATAGATTGCTTAGAAATAGGATTATTTGCATGCATGTTCTACTTGATTGAAAAGATAATAAGCTTCTTCTAAGACCCAAATTTTTTGTTTTTTTTTCACTAACTTAAATCAAAACCCTTATGTTAGATTTGTTTGAAGTTGTAATTGGAACATGGTTTTTGAGCTAAAGAACACACAACCTGTGAGACTTTGAGCCTAAATATATGGTTATATTATTTAACCATAACTATTTTATTCTTGTGTGTTTACTTCTCTATGATTGTAATTTGAATTTTGTTTTATCCTATATGTCCAATGTTAATGTGTTATATGCATGCATATGATTGAGGCCATTATTCGTTTAGCTCACTTATCCCAAATAAGCCTACCCTTGAAATTACCTTTATTAGCCACTTTGAGTCGTTTTAATCCCATTTGTTCTACATTTTACCACATTACTAGCCTTAAGCAGAAAAATAATTAAATATCCCAATTGAATCTTTGGTTAGCTTAAGGTAGAAATTGTGTGTTAATTGAGTATGGGAAGATTGTGGGAACAAGGGTTAATAAAGGAATGTGTCATGATAAAATAATGGGAATTTGGGTACCTACTCATGTGAAACTATAAAAGAAAATTAAAAATCTATGTGCATTTGATAAGCTATGTTTATTTTTATGTTCAAAAATAAAAAATAAAAAAAATTAGTAAATAAGGGGACAAAATTACCCCAATGATAAGTTAAAGTTAAATAATCAATGCACATGTGATAGAATTAAAATAAAGATTGATGCATGAGTATGGAATGTGAAAAGGAAATGGGCAGCTAGGTATGAAATTTGAAGTTATATAGAATATACATATATGATTAGGTGAAAGCTTGGGTTAATTAAAGATTCAATTTATAAGCTCACTTAGCCATATATACCCTTACCCTTACCTTAGCCCCATTACAACCTTGAAAATACCTCATGATGTTTGCATTGGTACATTAAATATTGTTGATTGGTTAGGTGAAGAACAAAAAATTAGAAAGCATGATTAGAGAAGGATATAGTGATTACCCTATACACTAGAGAGATTAGAGTGCACACACACCATCAGTGAGGGTTCAATGCTTGATTCCATGTCCCCTGCTTTCACGAGCTGTCTTCTTACGAATTTACCTGCTTTTACTGTATGATTTGAACTAGTGGAATCTGCTCCATGTTTTGTCTTAGGGAACTTATTTATTTTTAATCAGATAGATAAAATCATATAGTTGCATTCATGTATATAGGTTGCATTGCATTGTATGAGTCTTACATGTCCCTATTCATTCATATTTATCTCATTCAACTAAGCATGAGGACATGCTAATGTTTAAGTGTGGGGAGGTTGATAAACCATTATTTTATGAATTATCTTATGTTTAATTGTGTGGTTTTATCAAGTCTTCACCCATTTATTCATATGATTTGCATGTATTTACAATTCCTTCCTAAAAATGTTCTATGATTGAAAACTTTCTTCCTAAAGATCTTTCAGTTGTATATTTTTATTCTCCTTTATACCATTCGATGCTGTGATCTATATGTTAAGTGTTTCAGGCTTCATAGGGTAGGAATGGCTTAGAGAATGGAGAGGAAGCTTGCAAAGATGGAAGGAACACAAGAAATTGAGGAGATGACCAGCGAGAAGTGACGCGGGCGCATGGCTCACGCGACCGCGCGAAATGGAGAAAATCGCAGTGACGCGCTCGCGTGCCTGACGCGAACGCGTGGATTGGAAGTTGCACGAGTGACGCGAATGCGTAGATGACGCACACGTATGGTACGAAAAATACTGGATGACGCGAACGCGTGGACGACGCGGTCGCATGACGTGCGCGATCTGCAGAATTTGCAGAAATCGCGGGCATGGATTCTGGTAAGCTCTTTAATATAACTGCACTGCATTCTTCAGTGAGAAAAACTTTTTTAGTTTCTCTCCAATCCTTCTTATGGCTTAAGATCTCTTTCATGAACTTAGCATAAGAAGGTATTTGCTCAAGTGCCTCTGCAAACGGAATCTTTATTTCAAGAGTCCTTAGATAGTCTGCAAAGCGGGCAAATTGTTTATCCTGTTCCGCTTGGCGGAGTTTTTGAGGATAAGGCATCTTGGCTTTATATTCTTCAACCTTAGATGCTGCAGGTTTATTCCTTACAGAAGTGGTTGAAGAAGCCTTGTTAGAGGGATTACTGTCAGCACTCTCAGGTGTCTGATCTTTCCTTGGCGTTTGAACGCCAGGATTGGGTGGAAAATGGGCGTTTAACGCCAACTTTTCCCCCTTTTCTGGCGTTTGAACGCCAGAACTGGGCAAGGAATGGGCGTTTAACACCAGCTTTCCTTCCCTTTCTGGCGTTTGAACGCCAATAACATTCCTTTCTGTGCTCTTACTGTCCTCAGAGGGATTTTGAACAGTGGTTTGGTTATCCTCTATCAATTGTTTCTTGTTTGGCTTTCTGCTCTTTTGAGCAGAGGTATTTAGTGTCTTCCCACTCCTCAGTTGAACTGCTTGACATTCCTCTGTTATCTGTTTAGACATTTGCTGTTTTGCTTGATTCAACTGCAGTTCTATGCTCTTGTTAGCAACTTTAGTTTCATGAAGCATCTCTTTAAAGTCTGCTAACTGTTCTGTCATCAAGAGCAATTGTTGATTAAGCTCAATTATCTGTTCTTGAGGACTAGGGTCAGTGACTACTGCCATGACTTCCTCTTTTGGAGAGAACTCATTGCTAGAGTACAAATATTGGTTTCTAGCAACAGTGTCTATAAGCTCTTGAGCTTCTTCAATTGTCTTCCTCATGTGTATAGATCCACCAGCTGAGTGGTCTAAAGACATCCGAGCTTTTTCTGTAAGCCCATAGTAAAAGATGTCTAACTGTACCCACTCTGAAAACATTTCAGAGGGACATTTCCTGAGCATACCTCTATACCTCTCCCAGGCATT
>NC_029780.3:80695632-80696614 GCF_000817695.3 Arachis duranensis | reverse complement strand
TTTTTTTTTGAATTAAACGAAAAAAATAAAATAAAATAAAAGGAAATTAAGATAAAAATTCGAAAATCAAAAAGAAAATAAGATCAAAGCAAATTGGGAACTGAATCAATTAGTTAATTAAAAAGATTTTGAAAAGAGCAATTAAAAAGATATGATTGAAAAGTTTTTATGAAAAAAATATTTGATTTTTGAAAAGAGGAAAGAGAAAAACAACAAAATGACACCAAACTTAAAACTTTTAGAAAATCAAACACTAATTTTCGAAAATCTTTAAGGGAAAAACACAAAAAGGACACCAAACTTAGAATTTTTATGAATCAAAAGGAACTAAGAACATGCAAAATTGAAAAACTAAAAGCATGCAATTAACACCAAACTTAAAATGTGAAACTAGACTCAACTAAAAGACTCTAAACCAACAAAAATAAAACAGTCCTAATCTAAGCAACAAGATAAGCCGTCAGTTGTCCAAACTCAAACAATCCCTGGCAACGGCGCCAAAATCTTGGTGCACGAAATTGCAATCACACTTTGCAATCCCGCACAACTAACCAGCAAGTGCACTGGATCGTCCAAGTAATACCTTGCGTGAGCAAGGGTCGATCCCACGGAGATTGTCGGCTTGAAGCAAGCTATGGTTATCTTGTAAATCTTAGTCAGGATATCAGAAATTATCAGGATTGATTGTGAAAAAGAACAAAAGAACATGAAATGATTACTTGTTTTGCAGTAATGGAGAATAGGTTGAGGTTTTGGAGATGCTACATCTTCTGAATCTCTGCTTTCCTACTGTCTTCTTCTTCAAGCACGCAAGGCTCCTTCCATGGCAAGCTGTATGCAAGGGTTTCACCGTTGTCAGTGGCTACCTCCCATCCTCTCAGTGGAAATGTTCAACGCACCCTGTCACGGCACGGCTATCCATCTGTCGGTTCTCGATCAGGCCGGAATAGAATCCAGTGATTCTTTTGCGTCTATCACTAAC
>NC_029780.3:80692291-80695482 GCF_000817695.3 Arachis duranensis | reverse complement strand
CATAAGCATAAGGTCTAGGCATGGCCGAATGGCCAGCCTCCCAATGATCTAAGATAGCATAAAAATGAAGATAGCTACCAAAGTCTCTATCATGATCTAAGAACTAGATGTCCAAAGATGAAAATACAATAGTATAAGGTCCTACTTATAGAAGACTAGTAGCCTAGGGTGTACAGAGATGAGTAAATGACTTAAAAATCCACTTCCGGGCCCACTTGGTGTGTGCTTGGGTTGAGTAATGAAGCATTTTCGTGTAGAGACCTTTTCTGGAGTTAAACGCCAGTTCTCATGCCAGTTTGGGCGTTTAACTCCAAGTTTTATGCCAGTTCCAGCGTTAAACGCTGGAATTTCTGAGGCTGATTTGCCACGCCGGTTTGGGCCATCAAATCTTGGGCAAAGTATGGATTATCATATATTGCTGAAAAGCCCAGGATGTCTACTTTCCAATGCCGTTGAGAGCGCGCCAATTGGGCTTCTGTAGCTCCAGAAAATCTACTTCGAGTGCAGGGAGGTCAGAATCCAACAGCATCTGCAGTCATTTTTAGTCTCTGAATCAGATTTCTGCTCAGAACCCTCAATTTCAGCCAGAAAATACCTGAAATCACAGAAAAACACACAAACTCATAGTAAAGTCCAGAAAAGTGAATTTTAACTAAAAACTAATAAAAATATACTAAAAACTAACTAAATCATACTAAAAACACACTAAAAACAATGCTAAAAAGCGTATAAATTATCCGCTCATCAGGATGCCACCCGGGTTATTTCTAGTTCCTTCACCACCTCCAATCCTATTTCTGGCTGGTCGAACCATCCTTTCCACAGCCTGAGTGGTTGCAGCAGTGCTTGCTTGCATAGTGTTAGCCAAGTTAGTCATCGCCGCGATGAATTCGGCATGGTTATCAGTTGGCAAATTATCCTTACCCTCTCTTCAAGTACATGACTGACCTCGCCCATGAGTCGCCATTTGGGTCCTGTCCATACCAAACAATCGATATCAAGGTGATCAGTCTCAATACCTCAACCTTAGTGCTTCAATTATCCCAAAAAGGTACTCACAAACAAGTATGCTAAGAATATCAAGCAGATATCCTAAATATCATGAAAGAAAAAGAACCACCCAGAGTATGCAATGAAGCATGATCAGTCCATCCCTCAGGTTCACGAGGATGAATCATTCTAATACCATTAAATGTAAAACCCTATCACACTAAGCTTTACCCCAAGGCTATAAAGCAAAGGCGATAATGCATCAGGACAGTTCTAAAGCTCATACAATAATATATAATCAAGAAATAATAAGACTAGAAGCTCAATGAAGGAATAGAATATCAGAGATGTATAAAACAGGAATACAAAACGCAAAGCATTCACACCCGATAATAAAAGTGCGTTGGCACGAAAAGAACAAAACGTAATATATAAAACCTTGCAAACAGCTCCAGGATATACAAGGTTGTAATAAAGTAAACAAGTTATATGTATAATATACAAAAGAGAACTAGCCGCAGCCTGCAGAGTTTAGGCCTACTAGTTTTAACCCGATACAACAAAATTTTGAGAATAAAACAGCTTACATCCTATCTCTCAAGATTTTCAGAAATAAAGCCTCTAAGCCATAAAGTATACAAAAGTGAGAGATTACAACAAAATAAAGTAAAAGTAAAGCTAAGCCATCTTCCGTTCTGTCACCATGTCTGCAAACTCATTGAGGTGGGTTGTGGCCTGCATTTGAAAAACAACAACATATATGGTATGAGAACCGGGGGTTCTTAGTATGGTAACAATGCCCAATAGATAAGATATAAGGTTCCATGAAGCCAAAGGCAATCCTAGAATTTCTAATGAGCATAAAGATTCAAAATATATAAATATACATTAAAGCCAAAAAAGGTTAACTAAACTTAAGGATTTTCTAACTAATAAACACCACGCCATCCCACAGCCTTCACCAACGCAGCCTCCACGCTATTCTGTTGCCACCACTAACTGAACCTCCTCAATCTCAGCAAAACACAAGTAATACAGACAAGTAAAACATAAGAAGAGTTCATATACAACAAGTAATTCAATTAGCAATTAGGAATGTTATTCTTTTAGGCATAATGCAAGTAATCAGAGTAAACAAACACGTAAGAAATGCATATCATGAATACATGTCCTATTTGTTGTGATATCACTTGTTGGTTCAACTGCCAACCCGACACATCTACTTAGCATGTCGCCTTTCTACCACAGACGCTTATGGACTTGTAGAGGATGTTTTAGTGAAGGTTAAAGACCTTTACGTCCTTGCTAACTTCATAATCCTAGACATTGGGAGGGATGAGGATGAATCCATCATCCTTGGAAGACCCTTCCTAGCCACAACAAGGGCTGTGATTGATGTGGATAGAGGAAAGTTAGTCCTTCAACTGAATGAGGAATACCTTGTGTTTAAGACTCAAGGATCTTTTTCTGTAAACATGGAGAAGAAGCATGAAGAGCTTCTCTCAATACAGAGTCAGACAGAGCCCCCACACTCAACTTCTAAGTTTGGTGTTAGGAGGCCACAATCATGCTCTAAGCACCTGTGAAGCTCTGCAAGAGCTTCTTGTCAAGCTATTGACATTAAAGAAGCGCTTATTGGGAGACAACCCAATTTTATTTATCTATATTAATTACTCTTTCATTTTTCCATTGTTATTATATGTCTTCTTTAGGTTGATGATCATGTGAAGTCACAAAAATAGCTACAGAATTAAAGCAGAATAAAAAATAGCATCAAAAATAGCACACCATGGAGGACGAGCTTACTGGCATTTAAACACCAGTAAGGATAGCAGAATGGGCGTTTAACGCCCAGTCTGACAGTATTCTGGGCGTTAAATACCAGAAATGGCAGCCAAACTGGCGTTTAACGCCAGAAAAGGATGTCTGGTGTCTGGCTGGTGTTAAACGCCAGTAAGGATAGCATAATGGGCGTTTAACGCCCAGTCTTGTAGCATTCTGGGCGTTAAACTCTAGAACTGGCAGCCAGACTGGCGTTTAACACCAAAAAAAGGGGGCATCAGCCTGGCGTTTAACGCCAAAAATGACACACAGAGGGCGTTTACACACCAGAAAAGTGCAGGGATGAGAAATCCTTGACACCTCAGGATCTGTGGACCCCACAGGATCCCTACCTACCCCAACTCACTCTCATTCCTCTT
>NC_029780.3:80691088-80692268 GCF_000817695.3 Arachis duranensis | reverse complement strand
CTTTCCCAAACACCATTCACCTATCAAATCCTACACTCTTCTCCATAATCTCTTCACCACTCACATCCATCCACTATTTTCCATTATACAACTTACCTACCCCCACCCACTCAAATTCAAACCATCTCCCTCCCAAACCCAACCCCTATCACACGGATTCCCTCTTCCCCTTACCCTATAAATACCCCTCCTTACTCCTTCATTTTCACACATCACAAACACTCCCAACCCCTCTTGGCCGAACCACTCCTACACCTCCATCTCCTCTATTTCTTCTTCTTCTCCTTCTTTCTTTCTTCTTTTACTCAAGAACGAGCAAACCTTTTAAGTTTGGTGTGGGAAAAAGCGTTGCTTTTTATTTTTCCATAACCATTAATGGCACCTAAGACTAGAGAAACCTCTAGAAAGAGGAAAGGAAAGGCAATTGCTTCCACCTCCGAGTCATGGGAGATGGAGAGATTCATCTCAAAGGTCCATCAAGACAACTTCTATGAAGTTGTGGCCAAGAAAAAGGTAATCCCCAAGGTCCCCTTCAAGCTCAAAAAGTGTGAATATCTGGAGATCTGACAAGAGATTCGAAGAAGAGGTTGGGAAGTTCTCACCAACCCCATTGATGAGCGGATAATTTGTATACTTTTTGGCATTGTTTTTAGTATGTTTTTGATATGATATAGTTAGTTTTTAGTATATTTTTATTAGTTTTTAGTTAAAAATCACTTTTCTGGACTTTACTATGAGTTTGTGTGTTTTTCTGTGATTTCAGGTATTTTCTGGCTGAAATTGAGGGACCTGAGCAAAAATCTGATTCAGAGACCAAAAAGGACTGCAGATGCTGTTGGATTCTGACCTCCCTGCACTCGAAGTGGATTTTCTGGAGCTACAGAAGCCCAATTGGCGCGCTCTCAACGGCGTTGGAAAGTAGACATCCTGGGCTTTCCAGCAATATATGATAGTCCATACTTTGCCCAAGATTTGATGGCCCAAACCGGAGTTCAAAGTCACCTCAAGAAATCCCAGCGTTAAACGCTGGAACTGGCACCCAAATGGGAGTTAAACGCCCAAACTGGCACAAAAGCTGGCGTTTAACTCCAGAAAAAGTCTCTACACATGAAAGCTTCAATGCTCAGCCCAAGCACACACCAAGGGGGCCCGGAAGTGGATTTTTATGTCATTTACTCAT
>NC_029780.3:80688529-80689631 GCF_000817695.3 Arachis duranensis | reverse complement strand
GTTAAACGCCAGAATGTGCACCATTCTGGGCGTTTAACGCCAGGATGGCACAAGAGGGAAGATTTTGTTTTCAATGCAAATTTTTTTCAAGTTTTCAAAATTTTTCAAAATCAAATCTTTTTCAAATCAAATCTTTTCAATCAAATGTTTTCAAATTCAATTTCTTTCCATTCTCAAAGATACTTGCTATCAATTAATGATTTGATTCAACATTTCAAGTATGTTGCCTTTTCTGTTGAGAAGGGTTTAATGTTTGAATCATATCTTTTCTTGTTAAGTCAAGTTTTTAACTTTCAAATCAAATCTTTTTTTAAAATGTTTTCAAATCATATCTTTTAAAATTGTTTTCAAATCATATCCTTTCAATCATATCTTTTTAAAACCATAACTTTTCCAATCATATCTTCTTAATCACATCTTTTTCAAAATAGTTTTCAATCAAATCATTTTGATTTCTAATTTCAAAATCTTTTTCAAAAATCACTTGATTTCTTTTCCCTTTTCATTTTCGAAAATTAAGTAGTGTTTTTCAAAAATGTTTTAAATTTTTCACTTAATTTTCGAAAATAACTTCTCTCCTTCTCACATCCTTCTATTTATGGACTAACACTATCCCTTAATGCAAAATTCGAACTCCATTTTCTCTGTTAAGTTCGAATTTTCCACTTCTGTCTTATACTCTTCTTTTCCTCTGACACCTAAAGGAATCTCTGTACTGTGACATAGAGGATTCCACACTTTCTTGTTCCCTTCTCTTTCTTATGAGCAGGAGCAAAGACAAAGGCATTCTTGTTGAGGCTGATCCTGAACCTGAAAGGACCTTGAAAAGAAAGCTAAGAGAAGCCAAAGCACAACTCTCTTTAGAGCACCTGGACGAACTCTTCAAGGAAGAAGAACAAATGGCAGCCGAAAACAACAACAATGCCAACAATGCAAGGAAGGTGCTGGGTGATTTTACTGCACCTACTCCCAACTTCTATGGGAGAAGAATCTTTATCCCTGCCATTGGAGCAAACAACTTTGAGCTTAAGCCTCAATTAGTTTCTCTAATGCAACAGAATTGCAAGTTCCATGGACTTCCAATGGAAGATCCTCATCAGTT
>NC_029780.3:80684972-80685763 GCF_000817695.3 Arachis duranensis | reverse complement strand
AGGGATGACTTTTCCTTGACACCTCAGGATCTGTGGACCCCACAGGATCCCCACCTACCCTACCTTTCTCTCTCTTCTTCACCAATCACCTCAACACCTCTTCCCCAAAAACCCTTCACCTATCAAATCCCATCTTTCTCTTCACCACTCACATCCATCCTTCATAAATCCCCACCAACCTCACCCTTCAAATTCAAACCACTTTCCCTCCCAAACCCCACCCATAATGGCCGCACCATTCCCTCCCTCTCACCCCCCTCTCTCCTATATATACCCTTCATTTTCACACAACCTAAACACCACTTCTCCCCCTCTTTGGCCGAACACACCACCATCTCCCTCTTCCTCATTTCTTCTTCTTCTACTCTCTTCTTTCTTCTTTTGCTCGAGGACGAGAAAACATTTTAAGTTTGGTGTGGTAAAAGCATTGCTTTTTATTTTTCCATAACCATTTATGGCACCTAAGGCCGGAGAAACCTCTAGAAAAATTTTTCCATAACCATTATGGCATCCAAGGCCGGAGAAACCTCTAAAAAGAGGAAAGGGAAGGCAAAAGCCTCCACCTCCGAGTCATGGGAGATGGATAGATTTCTCTCAAGGGTGCATCAAGACCACTTCTATGAAGTTGTGGCCTTGAAAAAGGTGATCCCCGAGGTCCCTTTTTCACTCAAAAAGGGTGAATATCCGGAGATCCGCCATGAGATCCGAAGAAGAGGTTGGGAAGTTCTTACCAACCCCATTCAACAAGTCGGAATCTTGATGGTTCAAGAGTTCTATGCCAATGCATGGAT
>NC_029780.3:80638474-80680782 GCF_000817695.3 Arachis duranensis | reverse complement strand
TGGATTCTATTCCGGCCTGACCGAGAACCGACAGCTGATTACCCATGCTGTGACAGAGCATAGGCAGCGTTTTCACTGAGAGGATGGGAGGTAGCCATTGACAACGGTGAAACCCTACATAAGCTTGCCATGGAAAGGAGTAAGAAGGATTGGATGAAGACAGTAGGAAAGCAGAGAGACGGAAGGGAAGGCATCTTCATACGCTTATCTGAAGTTCCTACCAATGAATTACATAAGTATCTCTATCTTTACCTTTGTGTTATTTTCGTTCATCACTATTACCATTTGAGTTTGCCTGACTAAGATTTACAAGATGACCATAGCTTGCTTCAATACTAACAATCTCCGTGGGATCGACCCTTACTCACGTAAGGTTTATTACTTGGACGACCCAGTGCACTTGCTGGTTAGTTGTGCGAAGTTGTGTAATGCCATGGTACTGAACTACCAAGTTTTTGGGGTTCATGACCGGGGATTATGAGAGTTGTGAAAAAGTATTGTTCATAATTTCGCGCACCACCCATCCAACAAGTCAGAATCTTAATGGTTCAAGAGTTCTATGCTAATGTATGGATCACTAAGAACCATGATCAAAGTGTGAACCCAAACCCAAAGAATTGGCTCACAGTGGTTCGGGGAAAATACTTGGATTTCAGTCCGGAAACCGTGAGGTTGGCATTCAACTTGCCAATGATGCAAGGAGATCTTTATCCTTTCACAAGAAGGGTCAACTTTGATCAAAGGTTGGACCAAGTCCTCATGGACATCTGTGTGGAAGGAGCCCAATGGAAGAGAGACTCCAAAGGCAAGTCGATTCAATTGAGAAGGCTTGACCTCAAACCCATGGCTAGAGGATGGTTAGAGTTCATACAACGCTCTATCATTCCCACTAGCAACCGGTCCGAAGTAACTGTGGATCGGGCTATCATGATCCATAGTATCATGATTGGAGAGGAAGTGAAAGTTCATAAGATCATACCTCTAGAACTATACAAGGTGGCTGACAAGCCTTCCACTTTGGCAAGGTTAGCCTTTCTTCATCTCATCTGTCACCTGTGCAATTCAACCGGAATTATCATAGAGGAAGACATCCTCATTGAAGAGGACAAGCCTATCATCAAAAAGAGGATGGAGCAAACAAGAGAGCCCACTCATGGACCTCAACAAAAGCATGAGGAAGTCCCTCATCAAGAAATTCCTGAGATGCCTCAAGGGATGCATTTTTCTCCACACAACTATTGGGAGCAACCCAACACCTCTTTAGGAGATTTGAGTTCCAACATGGAGCAACTAAGGATGGAGCACCAAGAGCACTCCATTATCCTTCATGAAATCAGAGAAGACTAAAGAGCTATGAGGGAGGAGCAACAAAGGCAAGGAAGAGATATTGAGGAGCTCAAGCACTCCATAGGATATTCAAGAGGAAGAACTAGCCGCCATCACTAAGGTAGACCCGTTCTTTAATTTCCTTGTTATTTGTTTTTTGTTTTTTTTTATTTTTATGCTTTATGTTTTGTCTATGTTTGTGTCTTTATTACATGATCATTAGTGTCTGGTGTCTATGTCTTAAAGCTATGAGTGTTCCATGAATCCTTCACCTTTCTTAAATGAAAAATGTTTCTATTTGCAAAAGAACAAGAAGTACATGAATTTCTAATTCTATCTTGAAATTAGATTAATTATTTTGATGTGGTGGCAATACTTTTTGTTTTCTGAATGAATGCTTGAACAGTGCATATTTTTGACAGTGAAGTTTATGAATGTTAAAATTTTTTGCTCTTGAAAGAATGATGAAAAAAGAGAAATGTTATTGATAATCTAAAAAATCATAAAATTGATTCTTGAAGCAAGAAAAAAGCAGTGAAAAACACAAAACTTGCGAAAAAAAGAAAAAATGGCGAAAAATAAAGAAAAATAGAGAAAAAGAAAAAGCAAGTAGAAAAAGCCAATGGCCCTTTAAACCAAAAGGCAAGGGTAAGATGGATCCAAGGCTTTGAGCATCAGTGGATAGGAGGGCCCAAAGGAATAAAATCCTGGCCTAAGTGGCTAAATCAAGCTGTCCCTAACCATGTGCTTGTGTCATGAAGGTCCAAGTGAAAAGCTTGAGACTGAGTGGTTAAAGTCGTGATCCAAGAAAAAAGAGTGTGCTTAAGAGCTCTGGGCACCTCTAACTAGGGACTCTAGCAAAGCTGAGTCACAATCTGAAAAGGTTCACCCAGTTATGTGTCTATGGCATTTATGTATCCGGTGGTAATACTAGAAAACAAGATGCTTAGGGTCACGACCAAGACTCATAAGTAGCTGTGTTCAAGAATCAACATACTGAACTAGGAGAATCAATAACACTATCTGAATTCTGAGTTCCTATGGATGCCAATCATTCTGAACATCAAAGGATAAAGTGAGATGTCAAAACTGTTCAGAAGCAAAAAGCTACTAGTCCCACTCATCTAATTAGAACTAAGCTTCATTGATGTTTTGGAATTTATTGTATATTCTCTTCTTTTTATCCTATTTTGTTTTTAGTTGCTTGGGGACAAGCAACAATTTAAGTTTGGTGTTGTGATGAGCGGATAATTTATACACTTTTTGGCATTGTTTTTAGGTAGTTTCTAGTATGATTTAGTTACTTTTTAGTATATTTTTATTAGTTTTTATGAAAAAATTATATTTTTGGACTTTACTATGAGTTTGTGTGTTTTTCTGTGATTTCAGGTATTTTATAGCTGAAATTGAGAGACCTGAGCATAAATCTGATTCAGAGGCTGAGAAAGGACTGCAGATGCTGTTGGATTCTGACCCTCCTGCACTCAAAGTAGATTTTCAAGAGCTGTAGAAACCCAATTGGTGCGATCTCAATTGTGTTGGAATGTAGACATCTTGGGATTTCCAGCAATGTATAATAGTCCATACTTTGTTCGAGATTTGATGGCCTAAACTGGCGTCCAAACGTCCACCAGAGACCCTTTTGTGGCGTAAAACGCCAGAACTGGCACCAGAACTGGAGTTAAACGCCCAAACTGGCATCCAAGCTGATGTTTGACTCCAAGGATGGCCTATGCACGTGAAAGCTTCAAAGCTCAGTCCAAACACACATTAAGTGGGCCCCGAAAGTGGATTTCTGCACTATCTACTCATTTTCTGTAAACCTAGGTTACTAGTTTAGTATAAATAGCACTTTTGACTATTGTATTTCATCTTTGGATCATCTTTTGATCTTTGGATCACTTTTAGAAGGCTGGCCATTCATCCATGCCTAGACCTTATTCTCTTATGTATTTTCTACGGTGGAGTTTTTACACCTCATAGATCAAGGTGAGGAGCTCTGCTGTTCCTCATGAATTAATGCAAGTACTATTGTTTTTCTTTCAAATTCTCGCCTACTTCTTCTCCAATATATACTCTTGTACTTAATTCAGTTAAGTCATAATGAAGGGGTGACCCATGACAATCATCCACTATCTTCGTCACTCGCTTAACCAAGATCCGCGTGCCTGACAACCACAAAGCGGTCTACATGATGTTCAACGTAGTCATTGGACGACAGCCGGAGTATATTCTCTTGCATCTTTGATCCATAGATTCGCATCGCCTCTCCTGACAATAGAGCATCCGAATTCATGATTAGAACCTTCGTGGTATAGGCTAGAATCAATAGACAGCATTCCTGAGATCCAGAAAGCCTAAACCTTGTCTGTGGTATTCCAAGTAGGATCTGGGAAGGGATGACTATGACAAGCTTCAAACTCACGACTGTTGGGTGCAGTGACAGTGTGCAAAAGGATCAAGGGATCCTATTTCGACACAAGTGAGAACCGACAGATGATTAGCCCTACGGTAGTTGTGCCTGGTATTTTTCATCCGAGACGCGAAATCGAACAGTTGATTAGCCGTACAGAAACCGTAGCTGGACCATTTTCACTGAGAGAATCATACAGCTTGCCATAGAAGGGAGGACGCATGATTGGATGAAGACAACAGGAAAGCAGAGGTTCAGAAGCAGCAAAGCATCTCCAAACGCTTATCTGAAATTCCCACCAATGAATTACATAAGTATCTCTATGTTATTTTCCGTTTTATTTATCTTTTAATTATCAAAACCTCATAACCATTTGAATCCACCTGACTGAGATTTACAAGATGACCACAGCTTGCTTCAAGCCGATAATCTCCGAGGGATCGACCCTTACTCACATAAGGTATTACTTGGACGACTCAGTGCACTTGCTGGTTAGTTGTGCGGAGTTGTGAAAAGTGTGATCACAAAACATTTTAACCCTAAACTTCAAACGCACATATCTTTTTTGTTAAAAAACATTTTCAGCCCATTCTTCGAATGACATAAACTACACGGACCTAATTCAAAACATGTTTCACAAAATTTGGGATCCGAAAACCAAGTTATGGCCCTTCGAAATTGGTTGAAAATAAGTTTTTACTAAAATTTGTAAAGTCCTCCAGTTTTCAAAACATTCAACCTATACCAAATCAACTATACCCCCTTTTCAATACCAAAATAGCAAAAAATCAATACCAATCAAACTACTAGACATTAGCAATCATTCCTCAATTACTTTCTAATCATTCCAATGACTAATTTATTCAAATTTCCATTTTCTCAACTCCTTCAACAAATTTCTACTCATAAATCCACAATACCATCAATCATGATCACAATTCATTAATTTCCATTCATTTTACAACATAGCAACTTTATGGAAAAATACGCATTTGTGTGTACGCGGAGGTTATCTATACGTGAGTATAAGGTGCTACCCAGTACTCTCGCGTACGCAGAGGACATCCGTGCGTGACAATGGCAAAATGTTTAACCCATGTGTATGCGGAAGTTTCACACAAAGCAAACAGACACTTCTGTTCAATAGTCTCTCGTACGTGGAAGGTGGTCTGCGTACGCAATATGCCAAATTTTCAAATCATGCATACGCAGAAGGCATGCGTACACATGACCACCCTATTTTGTAAAAGATGAATTTTGAGTTATCAACTATTTCTCTAGTCTTCTAAACCTCCGTAGTTATTGTTTAATATTTTCTAACTAATGTTTAGGCTTTGGGACGAGCGAAAGTGTACTGGATGAATCTAAAAGGGTAATTTCTGTTATGAGTTTAGAGTCGGTATAATAAAAGGTAGAGGAGTTATGAATGAGACTTAATGTGTTAAGGCAGTGAATTGATGAAAGATGAATTAAATGTAATGAGATGTATGATGATGAATGATTATGATTGAAGTAAGATGAGGATGATTATGATATTGAAAAATGATGATGATTGACTATGATTTGAGATATGATGAGGGTGATTACGATGATGAGAAATGATGATGATTGAAGTATGATGAGGGTAACTATGATATTGAGAGATGATGATGGTTGATGATGATTATGACTAGGAATGAAGTGAAGTAAGATTGAGGATGAATTTGAGTGAAATCGTGAATTTGGTTTAGAATGTGGGATTGAAATCATGCCTAGCAAGGGCGGTGGTATCATTCCGCTTGCGCTGTACGTAAGTCATATACGGGAATGATGGTTTTATCCCATCTACAATGAGGATGGAGATTTTATGCCGCTCATGTGTCAATAGCAAAGACGGTGGTGTAATCCCGCTTGCATATTCAATTGTGTTTGACAAGGACGGTGATGTTATCCCACTTGCAGTTTGACTTGTGGTTATAACTCGAGCAACGATGGTGGTGAAATCACACTTGTTCGTGGTTCTCTCTATTGGTATGGTATGTCGGGCACTATATCTCAAGAGTATGGTGGACACTATATCCCAAGAGTGTATGAGCACTATATACACCAGAAAAGTGTTGAGCACTTGATGACATGTCATCATGTCATATTTTTCTATGCTTTTTAATACAAGAAATTAATAATTAGTGCTTAAATATTGCATTCTTTTATGGTTAAATGGTATATTTCTTTGATATTTTGATCTGATAAACTTTGTAGGAAATAAGAAGAAAAAGAAGCAAAAATGCACAAAAGAAGCTAAAAAGGAGAAAAAGAGTTTTGGGGCACACTTTGAAGTTACAGCACACTTTGATGCCTTAGGCCACGCTTTTAAAAGCGTGACCCATGACCATGAATGAAAGAAACAAAGACTAGCGCTCATTAAAGGGAGCACTACGTTAAATTAGTTCACTTTTTCGGGCTTTTCTTTAAGCCTTGTGACAACATGACCATGCCTCCTTCAAAAGGCCATAACTTGAGCTACAGATGTCCAATTGATGTGCTTTCAGTTGCATTGAAAAGCTGATATTTAGATCTTTCCAACGATATATAACAATCTATATTTGGCATGAAATTTAAGCACAGGCATCTTTAAGGCCCAAAAACCAACCAAGCAAGTGCTCACACCAAGGCTCGAAGAGGGGAACCACGTAGCACTCAACCAAAGGCCCAAAAACCACACTCAATAGCCAAGCAAAGGACAGCGCCAAGGCTCGAAGAGCACCAAGGGAGCGTTCATTATGCCTAGGAAGTAGCGTTCATTTGTTTGTGAACGTAGCGCTCACTCTTCTTGCCTTTTTCGTGAGTTTCAAGTTGAGAGACCAAGGCGCATCAAACCAAGGAAACAAAGGAAGTAACGCTCATACCAAGGTTCGAAGAGGGAACCAAGGTAACGTTCAAAAAGTGAATGCCACGGTCACTAAGTGAACGTTTTGGAAGAAACAAGCGCACCAAGGAGCGCTACGTTCACACCACTTCACTGAGCGTTACACCAAGGAGCTTGGGACGAAGCACATGCAAAGAGTGAACGCTAAGTTCACTAACCCAACGGAGCGCTCCACTAGAGCATGGCTCCAACCCATTTCTAACCAAATGCACCCTGACCCATGCCACTTGAACCAAGCCATCCGGATCCACTCTTCTTCAAATCTAAAGCAAGCAAAGCCCATTATCATCACTCAAAGGCACAAGAGATAGTTAGAATAGAAATCTCATTTAATTATAATTTACTTTTTAATTTCAATTTCATTTTCATTTTGTAAAGTCTATATAAAGGCATCAATTTCATTTCAAAAAAAAGGAAGGCTAGCTCTGCTAAAGAGCAATAGGAGTAGGAGTAGAATAGAAAGCTTTCTTTGATACACTTTTAATTTTCTGCAATTGTCATTTTTCAATATTGAATTTAGTTTGTGCAAATCTCAGTTTCTACAATTCTCTGCTACACTTTTCTTTCCTACAAATTTACTTTCTGCAACCTTGCATTTGAAACTATTGAGATCCAAATTTACTTCTCCTGCAAATCTGCAATTCTGTTATTCTGAAATTTCACTTTTCCATTCACACTAAGCTTGATTTACTCTTCCTGCAAGTTTAATTTTCTGCAATTGCTCTAAGTCAAGATTTATTGCTTCCTTTAATTTCCAGCACCTAGCCTCCTTTACAGTTACTGCAATTTACCTTTCTTGTCATTTAAGATTTTGCCAATTTACATTCCTTGCTCTTTACGTTTCTGCTCATTTACTTTCTGCAACTTAAAATTTCTTGTCATTTACATTCTGTTGCTTCAAATTTCATCCAATTTACCAATGTTAGCTTGATTAGACTAATCACTCATTAAAGTTGCTTGATCTATCAATCCCTATGGGATCAACCTCACTCTAAGTGAGTTTTACTACTTGATGCGACCCGGTACACTTGCCGGTGAGTTTTTTATGGAATCGTTTTTCACCCATCAAGTTTTCGATGCCGTTGCCGGGAATTGATTTAGATCGACAATGATTAAGTGGGTGAGAAGTCTAGATCAAGCTTTTTCTTTGTTTTTGTTCTCTGATTTAAGCTGACACCAAGGTGTTTGAGTTATTGCCTCACTAAGAAATTCTTCTCTGAGATATGAATTTCAATTTTCATTGGTGTTGTGTTTTACAAAATTCAAATGGAGTTCAACTCATCTTATGATCAAACAAATTTTATGGGATATTACCCACCATCACCAATTCCTAATAATGGCTGGGAATATCACCAATAAATTACAGATCCTGAGCACTCCAATCCATGGAGATATGCTTCAAAACCACAAGATGAGCAAGAGAATCATATGGGATACTTCCCACCACCATAAAATGATTTAAGTCATTATTCTAATGGTGGTTGGGAGTATCACCAAGAAATTGCAAATTCTGAGCACTCCAATCAATGGAGATATGCTCCAGAGCCACAAATTGATCAAGCAATTCACATGAGATATTGTCTAGAACCACAAAATGATTTATGTCATGATCCTCATGGTAGCTGGGTATATCAATAAGAGTATGAAAAATCAAGTGAAATGAACTATTTCTCATAGCCACAAAGTGAATCATATTGCTATGATACTGACATAAATTGTGGCTGGAAAGGGAATTTCAATGTTTCATCTTCTGCTCATCAAGGAACATCATCATTTGATTGTGTTGTCAATACATACATGGAAAACTATTCCCCAATGCCACAAGATGATTCATACTGTGATGAATTCAACAATTCTTCAAGTTGTGCTTGGGAGAATCAAAACCAGAAAGTATTTGACAATTCATACTCCACTTATCAAGAGCTATCATCACTTGAACAAACCTTCAATTCATTCCTGGAAAGCTGTCAAACCTCACCTCCCAATTTTTTATCTGAAAATTCTTCATCACTTAAACTAACCCTTGACACAAAATCTCTTCTAAAACTCACAGTCCACACAAACTTCCATGAACCAAAGCCTCTCAAGGCTTGAAACCATGCTTGAAAGATATGAAAGGGAAGCACAGAGATCTTGGAATGTGACGATTGGATTTTTGACGGTTTAGAATTTCTCAAATAAAATCTCGTTGTAAAGTATAGTTTCTAAACCGAACAATAATCCTTTCATACAAAAAGTTGTTTGTCACTAAAACAAACCCCTAAATTTATAAACCGAAGTATTGAACCTCGGGTCGTTCTCCCTAGGAATTACAATAAAGTGTTTTGTTATTGGTTTTGAGTTATTTTGGGGTTTTGGATAAGAGGCATGAAAGTAAATGGTAATGAAAATAAACTAACAACTATAAAAGGCTCTTGGCAAGATATGAGAATTAGAAGTCCTATCCTAGTTATCCTTCTCAATTGTGATGATAATTGTTTATTGCTACCACTTAGTTAACCCTTACTAAGTAAAGGAAAGTCAAGTGGATGAATCAATTTGATTCCTCAAGTCCTAATCAACTCCCAAAGAAAAGACTAGTTTTAGGGGCATTCAAATCAATTAGCAACTTCTAATTATCAATCAACAAAGGAATTAGATAACTCAAGAGTCACTAATTACTCTACCTAGGCCAAGAGGGACAAAACTTACACTAAAACCCAATCAAGCATTTCATCAAACACTTGGAAGGCATAAAAGAAAAGCATAGTAAATTGACAACAAGAATAGAATCTAACTACAATTATTGCAGAGAATTAACAACAACAATCAAGGGAATCACAATTATCATGAATTACCTCAAATTGCATTATTGAAGGGAAACAAAGAAACAACAATCTTTCCAAAACAAAACGAAGAAGTACAATTGTTAAAGCACATAACTAGAAAGAGAAAGATGAGAAGATTAAGAATTGATAGAGGGAAATTGAATCAAAGCATGAATAAAACCTAGATCTAAGAAGAGAAATTAACCTAAACCTAATCCTAATTCTAGAGAGAAGTGAGAGCTTCTCTCTCTAGAAACTAACTCTAACTAATCCTAGTGTATATGTGTAATTGATTCTCCCATGCCTTCCCCTTAATCCTTCATCCTTATATTCCTCTTCCTTAGCATTTGGCGCCAAGATTGGGTTCAGAAACCCTCTCAAATCGCTAGGCACGTGTTGCATTAGTGAGGTCATGTGCCATCATCGGCGCGTGCGCGCACGGTACGCGTGCGCGTCCTTGGCCAGTTTCGCAATGTGTGCGCGAGCGCCTTGTGCGCGTGCGCGTGCATAGCTGATTTTGCTTCTTTGACTTTTTGTGCTTCTCTCCACTTGTATGCTTCCTTCCTTGCTTCCTTTGATCCATGCCTAGCCTATTTCAATCCTGTAATTACTAGCAAACACATCAAGGCATCTTATGGAATCAAAGAGAAATTAGAATTCATCAAAGTAAGGCTTAAAAAGCATGTTTTTACATTTAAGCACGAATATGGGAAAGATAACAAAACCATGCTAATTCATAGGCTAAATGTGACAAAAGGTTATCAAAATACTCTAAATTCAATGCAAAACAAACCGTCAAATTGGGGTTTGTCAGAATGACCAAGAGAACTCCCTCAAAAATATGGAAGTGCTGGTAAACCAAATGTTAAGTGCAAGGGAGGAAGTAGAAGAACAAGAAAGTGAAGAAGACAATCAAGGAAGTCCAAACTCAAGTGAAGTAGAAAGTTGCATAGAAGAAGGGCTTATGGAATCACCAATTCAAGAGGCTCTTGATGAAGAAAACACTCCAATAATCACCCAACCACCAAGTATTGATATCCAAGAAGTGAAGGCAACTAACAAGAGCACCAATCCTACCCCTGATCTAGCAAGCAAGCTCAATCAAGCCATTAACAAAAGAAAGCTTGCTGAGGAGAGACCAAGACAGGGGGCAATAGCTGAATCTTCTCCCCCTTGAGGTTATTCCTCTTAAAAAACTGGAAGAAGAGGAAGAAAGTGAAAAACAACATGTCAAGCTAATGACACTAAAAGAGCGCTTGTTGGGAGGCAACCCAACCTTAGGTAACATGTCATTTCTATGCTTGGTTTATTTTCTTTCTTTGCGTTGTTTAAATTTCAATAAATTGGCATATGATTACATTCTAAGTTTGGTGTTGCCCTACAACAATTTGTTTTCAATCTTTCTGGATGATTGCACAAAATCAAAAATGAAAGTATCACACTAAGATTCTAAGTTTGGTGTGTCACTTATTTTCTATGCAATTCATTCAGCAACACCACTTGTCTGCATAATCATAATGCCTTGCAGTGTTATCTTTTTTTTAGTTAGACAATTTTATTTTTCTCTTTGTTTTAGTCGTTTCCTTGTTTTTAATGCTTTCTGTTATTAACTATTTTTGTTAATACATCACCAAGAAATCCTTATTCATGACAAATTCTTGGCTTGGTGATTGTATTTAACATATAACAGTTTCATTTAGTCTTAGTTCAAATAAATTGACATATGGTTGCATTCTAAGTTTGGTGTTGCTATGCAACAAAATTTGTTTCCAATCCATACGGGATACGTGCATCAATTCTAAGTGAAAGTGTCACACTAAGTTTGGTGTGCCACTTATTTTCTTTATGCAATGTATCATGCACACCCTTTATGTTTGCAATCACAATGTCTCTGTTTCTTGTGCCTTGATTGTTATCCTTAATTTTGCTTGCTTAAAACACATGTACTGCTAACATTTCATTGTGTAAGACATTCATGATCCATCTTAGCCCCATAGCCATTGTTCTAATTGTTGCTTGAGGATGAGCAAGGATTTGGAGTTTGGCAAGGGAAGAGGAAGAATATGAGGAAAAGGACAACAACAAAGAAAGATGAACCACACGGTGGTAACGCTCATTTCTCCTCCTACTTATTTCCAGCACTGTAAAGTGCATGATTGTCTTTACCTTCTCTGTATACATGTGTGTTGTGAATAAGCATAGTTTGATTGATAAATTATAACATGTTGCGGTGACATTATGACTACCAACTTGAATTTTGTGAGTTCAAAAGCAATAAAGCATCATGATCATAAACAAACAAGGAATTAAAGAAGAACTTAGCATGTGCATACAAGTATTGGAAATATTATGGTTTAGCTAATTAACACAACCCCAAACCATGAGTATTGTTTATGAATTTGGGGTTGGTGTGATGCGAAATATTAATAAAAATTGATGAGGTTTGATGACCGAGAGATTAAATTAAAAGTTGTGAAAAATTAGTAGCCGTAAAGTTAAGAAACAGATTAAAAATCAAGTATATATTTTGAAAGATCACAAGAGAGAGTTTCGATTTTGAGGAGGAGTATTTGTCACCAACACTAAATTATTTTCAAAAATGAAAATGTATACTAGGTCACAAATTCAATAATTCACAAAAGCTTAGTGATTTTTTACCTTATCCATTGATGATTAGGGTGAAATCCAACAATTACCCAATGCTAGAGTAAATCTAAACCATCAAAATCATGAAAATCTCTTAATACCTAAACCAAATTTATACCAATGAAGAAAATGGAGAACTGGGCAAGTAATTCAAAGATCCTTACCACTTTGTTTGGATAGGGTTGTAGAGCTCGGCGAGATAAAGGTGTGGCCATAAACTGTGCGGCGATCGGAGCTTCGGATTAAAAATGATGGAAGATCGAAATTGAAAATGGATAAGAGTTTTAGGTTTCATTCCTTCCTTCTCTCTCTCACCGTGGAACCCTCACTTTCTCAATGAAATCAGAAATATTTGGGGCTTGCTAAGTATGGGGAAAAGTTTTAATGGTTGGGCTTGGGCTCAACATGGATCTAGTTCAACTGGTTCAGTCCGTTAACTCAATTTTAGGCCAAAATATTTAAAATTAGCGTTTTAATTTGTATTCTAAATATTTTTACTTCTCCAAGCTGTAATATTTAATTTCTTAATCTCTTTGCCTCATAATTAATTTATTAGTTAATTAACACTGCACTGTCCCATTCCTTAATCACTCCAGAAGGGTAGAACTTGCAAGTCCCAATCTCCCATAGTGTCACAACCAAACCCTTTGTCGTTCCTGCTCAGTGTTCATCATGTCGTCACCCATCGCCAGCTTATTGTCTCTGATTGCGGCATTCTTTCCCCTTTTCACCACTGCGTGACTATGTCCTTGTATGTTGTAATAATATTTTCTGATTTTTTTATTTTTTTTAATTTTCATTAGAATTTTTATATAAATGAACATTTAGAAAGATGGAAAATAGAGCCTCGCAAAAAATGGAGATGAAGGATAATATTTCTCTATAACGGAGATTGGAGTGGGAACAAAGAGCAAATCTAGGGACGGAGATGAGAAGTGGGAAGATATCCCCAGCCCTCGCCTTGTCCCGTTGCCATCTCTTAGGCTCCGTTTGGTTTGTGTATGTACTAAGACATATACATTAAGACATAAACATAAAATATTTGTATTTATGTATGATGTTTGGATATAATGAACATGACATTAGTGTAGTATCTAATGTTATGTTTGGTTAATAAAACACAAGAACACTATATAATTAAAATGACTATTTTACCCTCATAATTTAAATTAAAAATTCAATAATTAAAAAAACCAGAGAGGTAGAGCCCCAAATTGATTCCAGGGTTTCCACTTTCTCCCCCTAACCTCAAGCCCTCAAAAATCTCCCTTCTCCCTAGTTGGCCTCCTCCTCCTCCTCCTTCTTCTTTTGTACGATCCCCTTCATCGCGGTGCTCTTTCTTCTTCTTTCTTCTTCTTCTTCTTCTTAATTATTGGTCTTAATTGTTGTGAGTGTGTTTGATAGGTTTAGTTTAGCAGAGAGAAAGAGGAAGGCATGGCTCATCGATGGAAAGCCTGTGTGTTGAATTAGTGTCAAAGAAGAAGCCAATGCCAAGAAGCGTCTCATCCGCATTTGGCAAGTATCTTCCATACCCATTCATAATATTTACAGCCTAAACTATATTTTTAAGAGTTAGGATTTTGCAATTTAGGGTTTAAGGTTTACCGCATATTGGGAATACGGTGCTTGATATGTGTAGCTGCTGTAAACCAAGTTCATAATTTTAATAGTTTACATAGTGTAGTTATATCACCAATTTCATAACTTCAACGGTTTAACTAAGTATTGATGAATGAAATTGGAAACTGCATGTGTTATAGAAGTGTGGATTAAGAATTAAAATAGTAGTAATTGGAAAGATGAAAATAACCCATGCTCTTCCATCGATTTGGTATTAAGAAGACCATATATATTCATATCAATGTTTCTTGGTTACTTTGTACAGAGCATATGATGATTTCTTAGTGCCATGGAAGTGAATTAGTTACAAAGGTAATAATTTGACATTGGTTCTCATAGTTGATTCATTATAATTGTATGTTCTTGGAACTTGTTCTATATTATTTTAGCCATTTAACATATATGCATTCAATGCGTTTGATGACTTGTTTGTGTGTGGACAATGAATATCCTTACTTTGGATCTATTTCAATGACTTTTGTTACAGTGTATGTTTCAATTTGGATATTTTTTGTATTTTTTTCAATATTTTTAAGCAAATGAAACCTTTTTGGAGTATACATTGACCAAATATGATGGTAAAAACTAGAAATCAAAGACTAATATAACTTCAATAATCTTTTTAAAAGTGAATTCATAATCTTTGCAGTAAATATTCAAGAGGAGGGGACAAAGTGGTATACTTTGTTAAAAGAAAATTTATATTTTTCCAGAGGAGGAAGCTTATAAGATGAGTTTCTTTGTGGACCAACCTGCCTTTTTGGATCTTTATTGGGAATACTTCAGTTTTTTCTTATGCTTACATTTTTAGAAAATTTACTTATTAGTAGTACTAGCGTAAAGTGCTGAAGTTTTGGATTTCAAAGGAATATAGTGTGTTGTAAGATCAAAGCATATTATGCTTCCACAAAAGTTTTATTATTGAAATTCTTTTTGCAGGGAATGTTTGTGCCTACTATCAAAGGATCAAGCAGTTATGAACAACAGTAGAAATGGTTGCCTTTGGCTTATAAAATGCAAATAATTGGTTGCTATGCACAAATAGAACTTGGTCATGGATCAAATGTTCAACGACTTGAGACAACTGCAATTTTTGACCAAATGTTACTTTTGAAAGTTGTATTTTTTTTCAATTATTTGGCATTGTATTTGTACAATGAATATGACAAACAATAGCATAAGAGTTCTATTGGTATAGTTTTAGGATTCAACACAATTGTATGATTGAGAATTGTATGAATTGAAAATTGAATAGAAAGTGGTTTCTTTGAAATTTAATTGGCTTGCTGTTTTCTTTCAGCAATGAGTATTTGGAGTATATTTTGTTTACTTTGCAAAAATATGTAAGTGAAAAATTTGGAACTCAACCTGTAAACATCATGTATGAAATCAACACAGGAAGTGCATTATTTTAGAAACTAAAATTTGATTCAAATTTTATAGAAGTGCACAACTTTGTTGGGAAAAAGTACACTGCACAATTAAAATTCAAATGTACCTAAGTGCAGAAAATTAACAAAGAGAATGCAGGATTTAATTTTAAATATGTAGAAGTAAATAACTTTAAGGACAAAATTACACAATACATTCAAAAATCGACACACAAAATCACAGAATTTGATTGCAATAATGCATAATTGCACAATATAGAGTGTAAATTTGCATAATATAATTAATAAACACCTGAGGCATAACTTAGGTGCATAAACAAAAAAATTAACACATAGAGTTGCAGATTATAAATAAAAGCCAGTTCATGCATAAATTAGGTGCAAATATAGCTATTGCACTTTAATAATATAACAATTATTTAAACCCTTGTCAATTATAGTAAAGTACCCACAATATTTAGTAATAGACCTTAATAAGCTAACAACTAATTAAACCAACTACACCAATAATAGCTAAAAGTTTTTCATTATATCTCGTACGAATGTTGCCTTTTCCTCGTCCAAACTCCAAAAGGTTGCCTTCAATTCCAGATTCTGCACAAATTTCTTTGCAACTTGCACTATCTCCATTGTGTCAAAGCCAAGACTCTTCAATGTTCTGCCCAGATTCACTTGGTCATTTACCCCACTCATTGCATTTGCTAGTACTTGCACATGCTTTCCTTGATCTTCTACTGCAGACTTAAAAGTTTCAGCCAAATTTGATAGGATTGCAGTATCATTGGGTTTTTTAGTGGCAGATTGATGTCCTTGATTTCTCTCACTTGATGATGCAAAAGAAGTCGAAACGATGTTGGGTAATTCACTCTTAGCAGCAGCTAAATCTTTTGGGTCAATATCCTCGCCACCTAATCCCATGCCACCAGCTGTGGTCGCAACAAATGTAGACCCTGGAGTAACATCTTCTTCAGCATCTTTGCCATTGCATGCTTCAACACTAGTAGTTCTATCCTTACCAAACATATTGCCAAGACGTTCAAACAAGGGAAATGGCTTGTCGGGAGTGTAGAGTGTGACATTGCGACCCTATACCATAAAACAAAGTTGACATTAATAAATATAGTAAAAGTGAAATTCACATGAAAGTTTGGAAATCTTGCAAGAGGATTGATTAAAAATGAAAATCATACCTTTCCTCAAGCTTCCAATACTTGCTTGCTAACTACTTCAACACACATTTATTCTGAATTCCATCTAAAGCCGCTACAACCCAACATCTCAGCCACATACATATATTTTTCTTTTGAGTATATACCCATTTTGATCCTCAAAGAATTTCAAACTAGACACTTTAGTCCCCAACTAAAATTAATTACTCAATTGGTCCCTAACAATTAACTCCATCAGTCACTTAGGTCCTTTACTTCATCAACTTTAACGAAGGACAAAATAGTCCCTGACAACTCTAACATGGGACAAAATAGTCCTTGATCTCCTCTATTTGAAAATGACACTGTTTTCTCCCATTTTTCATCGTATCTCGCATAACGCTAATAATCTAACACTGTAACTTCAAGCTACACAATGCACACTCTACAAGTTCAATGTTCACAAGAAAAAAAATTCTCAACTTGTTTTCAACCAATTCATACTCAGAAAACTAATGACTATGTCTCTCAACTACTTATCGACTTCGATGGATCCCATGAATCTAGACATCAAGTCTGATTTGTCAAGACCTTTCGTCGTCGTTGCCATCTCCCTCCTCCTCTGTGCTATCATCTCCATGACCACATTGTCTACCACACCGATCACTTCCTTCAACTTCTTCTCTGAACCAATGTTCAGTAATTACTTCAGTTTCCATATGAGCGGCAACGACGACATTGCTGGTTGTACTGATAGCTTGGATGCGAGGTCGAAGCTGTTTGCCAACTTGGACTCCGGGAAAGAAGGAATGAAGCACTCAGTGTCTATTTAAAATGAGAATTTGCATATGATGTCGAAGGATAGTCTTCTCATAATGTCCTAATGTCCAACAATCTATATTGCTTGTCGGAGAGTGGAGAAAGGCGTGCCCTTGGGTAGTTGTGGAACTTGGTCTTGAGGATGTTGTGGACGTTGTCAGAGTTGGAGGTGATGTTATTGAGGACGTGAAAGTGCATGCTTCTGGTGGCTGAAGTGCAGAGGAGGAGGATGTACCAGTCACAGAGATTTAGGAAGTGTGTAGTCCATGACATGTTGAGGTAGGTGCGACATGTATGGCAATTACACCAAGGCTTAATCTTGGAGCTAAAGAGTAGGAAGGAAAAGATGGAAAAGAAGACTGTGAAGGTGAAGAATGAGAGTATGAATGTTAGGGTTATGCGAGATATGATAAAAATTGGGGAAGAACAACGTCATTTTCGAATAAAGGGGTAAGGGATCTTTTTGTTTCTTGTTAGAGTTGTCAGGGGTCATTTTGTCCCCTGTTAGAGTTGTCAGGGACCATTTTGTCTTCTGTTAGAGTTGACGGAGCCAAGGATCTAAGTAACTGACAGAAATAATTGTTAGTGACCAATCGAGTAATTAATTTTAGCTGAGGACTAAAGTGTCTGGTCCGAAATTCTTTGAGGACCAAAATGAGTATATACTCTTTTCTTTTAGTCGCTTGTGTTTATTTCTGATGTGCTTCACAGTGAGGCCACATCCAGGAAACTTCTCATTCATCTTATCTGCTGGCTTTTAAAATGCCCCGGGTTTAAATTGACCGGCATCCGCCCTCTTGCCTTCAACAACCAATTCCTCCATGAAGACCACAAATTGTTCAGTTTCCTGTTCAGTCCACTGACGTGGTGTGGAAGCCATTGATGCTGGATAATGTAGTTGCACAATAACGGAAAAAGAGCACTAGACCAACGGAATTACTATCAGGATTATAAATCAGTTACAGCAGAATTTTTATCAGCATTATAATAGACTTACAATAACAGCAACAACACAATAAATATCAAGTGACTAGCAGAATTTTAGCATAGCAATACTTACTAGGAAATTTGTAACAGAGTAACACTATAACAAATTAACAATTGCAATGGAATTTAAATAATTTCTAGTAGAATATCAACATAATTCAACAATTTCAATAAAATTAGAAACAATCAAACCCTACAATAATACAATCAACTGTATCTTTAATTAGAACACAACTATTTAAACCTAGTATGCAAATACATTATGCCTTAAAAAAACTCAAATAATTTCAAGTACAACAATTTATAGTCCACGACAATTGCAGATATAATAAAACTAGGCAAAACTTGAAACTCTACGCGTCATGTTCTCCTCTCCATATTTCCCACATTTCAGTTGCTAAGTTCTCACGTCATTGAGTCCACTCATGGCTACGTTCCACAACATCAATTACGTCGGCTTCATCAACAACAGTGTCATCTCCTACGGGTAGGGGTGTCAAAAATCTCCATGAGGCAGGGATCCCCGCGGGGACCACCCTGAATGGGGCTTTGATGATGGGAAATTTTCCCCGTGGGGATGGGGATGGGGATGGGGAGTAAAATTCCCCCGAGATAGGCGCGGGTACCCGAGTGGGGATCCCCGCCCCATCCCCGATAATTTTCCAAATTTTTGAAATTACTTAAATACCCTTACTTTATTGCTAATATAGGGGGTGTTTTAGTAATTTCACCCATTAAAAAATCCTAACCCTATTACTCAGTATCTCATTCTTCCCTTCTCACTTTGCTGTGCCATCTACTACTATCTCATATTCTCATTCAGTCATTCTTTCCTTCCTACCTTGCTGCACCGTCTACTCTACTCTACTATCTCATTCACCATCATCAGTCGCCACTCCTGCCACCGACCACTCCTGCGCCACTCGCCACCGCATCGTTCTCTCTCTTCAAACGCGGTGTCCTTCCCCTCTCCACTCCTGCGTCTGCGTGTTTGCTTCCGTCTCATTGTTGCTCACCGCATTGCATCCCACTACTCCACTATCTCTTCGCTGCTCGTCGTCTATTGGAGAATGTCGCTGCTGACACTGCAACAGCTACTGGTTGTCCCTCTTCCAGTCCTCTTCCTTCTTCCCATCAACTTAAATTCAAGTTAGATTTTCTCTCCTTCTATGTATCTGAATCAATTAGACATATAGGGTTTATAATTATGAAATAGTTAGAGTTTGATTTTGTTAATTATAATTTATGTGATTCTGAGTTGCTGGATTTGGTTAGGATTTTGTAATTTCCGATTTTCTACATATAGTTATTTTGCTTGTTTTAAGTTGATTATGTGATTTAATTTAAGTTGAAAACTCTGATTATGTAGTTCTGAGTTGCTGGGTTTGTTTACTGATCTTGTTAATTTGAGTTTGCTTGTTCTGATTTTGTTAATTTATTTTTGCTTGAACTAATTTTGTTAATTTATTTCTGATTTTGTTAATTTATTTTTTCTTGTACTAATTTTGTTAATTTATTTTTACTTGTACTGATTTTGTTAATTTATTTCTGATTTTGTAATTTAATTTAATAATAATTCTGGTTGATGGATTTGTACCAATTCTTGTTCTGCTTAATTTGACATATTTCTTTCTGTTATCATCATTTTTAATGTATGTTGTCTGTTGTTGGAACAAATCATTTTTCTGCAACAAATGGGAAACTCTTTTTGAATGCAGTGTTTGCTTGCTTAAGCATTTTCCTTTCATTATAACTCATATATTGGAATCAGACTTAATCAATTGGAAATGAAAATCATCGAGTTATATATATGGTGATCCAATGCATTATTCAATATTCCCAGTTGATGATTTTGTTAATTTATTTTGACTATGCCACTTTTTTAGTTATTATTTCATCATCATCATCACAAACTTCATTCTACTATGCCACTTGTTTAGTTATTATTTCATTAGTTTTCTTATTAGATTCTATCTATCAATCCTTAGCTATATTGTACAAATTATTATTATTTATAAATTTTTATTAATCTTACAATGAGGTTACGATATATTGATAGCAAGAATTGGTACAGGTTTAGAATTTCTCTTATAGAACTAAGAACTTCGTTGTAAGCATAGCTCCAAAATCAATAAATAACTCTCACATCAAATTTAATTTGGTTTTGTCACAAGTACAAACCCCAATGAAAATTTAACCGAAGTATTTAAACCTTGGGTTATCTCACAAGGAATTGTAATAAAGTGGTCAATTATTGGCTATGAGGGAATGAGGGGTTTGATTGATAAAAGGGCAAGAAAATAAATGACCGGAAAAGTAAATCAAGCAACTAAAGAAAGCGAGTAATAAAGAGAGACATTCATGGCAAAGATTGAGAATATGGGCTTTCTATCCTAGTCACTAATCATAACAATAATTAACAAGAATTTATCTTATTTCGTCATCCCCAATGATGGAAGAAGGTATAATGTTATCTTCACACTCGAAGAAAGTCAAATAAGACTAGCTAATCTCAATCTAAAAGTCCTAATCAACTTACTAATTGAATTAGCAAAAGACTAGCGTCAATGGAAACAATATTACCTAACAACTCTAGATCACCAACATAAGTTGGATATTCATGACTCAAGATCACCTAATTACCTTTTCCAAGCCAAGAATGCTCAAAGATTTACTCTAACATCCAACCAAGTATTTTGTCAAACACTTGGAAGGCATAAAAGGAAAGCATAATAAATTGCAAGAAAAGATAAATTCTATAACTACCAATTGCAAGAGGAGTAAAATTCACAACTCAAATCAACAATAAAGGAATATCAAACTTCAAATTGCATTAAAGAAAATCCAAATCGAACATGAGCCTTCATCAACATCAAAGAGAACAAAACAAGGAAATTAACAAAGAAAACTAGATAATTGAACTACTGGAGCATGAATTTGTAGAGGAAACAAGATGGAAACAATGAATTCAACCTAGATCTAAGAGAATTTAACCTAAATCTAGAGAGAAGAGGGAGCTTCTCTCTCTAGAAAACTAACTAAAGGC
The DNA here is from genome assembly GCF_000817695.3 of Arachis duranensis. Taxonomy (NCBI): domain Eukaryota; kingdom Viridiplantae; phylum Streptophyta; class Magnoliopsida; order Fabales; family Fabaceae; genus Arachis; species Arachis duranensis. Next base: position 80,659,674 of record NC_029780.3, on the reverse strand, counting down.
TCATCATAACTACACTAAGTGCTCCCCCTTGTCCATATTCAATTTTGCATGAAATAGCCTCTGGAATCAGTTGGATTTGGGCCTGGACAGCTCAGAAATCGCCCCTAGCATTTTCATTTTAATGAGGTCACGTGTGAGCACTGATGCGTAGCCATGCGACTTCATATCCACGCGTGCGCATCTGTTACGCGTGCGCGTCGATGGATGCACTCCAAATCCTTGTTTTTCCATGAGTTCTCCACTTTGCATGCTTTTCTCTTCACTCCTTTGATCCATTCCTAGCCCTTTTCAATCTAAATTCACTAACAAACATATCAAGGCATCTAGTGGAATCAAAGGTGAATTAAAATTACCAAATTAAAGGTCTAAAAAGCATGTTTTTACACTTAAGCACAAAATAAGAAAGAATTACAAAATCATGCTATTCATTGAATAAATTTGAAAAAAGGTGATAAAATTTCCTAAATTAAGCACAAGATAAACCACAAAATTGGGGTTTATTAAACTTCCCCACACTTAAACCAAGCATGTCCTCATGCTAAAATCAAGAAAGACAAGAAAAGGGGTATGAACATTTATTCAATGCGAATATTCTATGTAAATGCAACTACCTAAATTCATGCAATTACTTGGTCAAAACAAATCAATGTCCAAGAAAGTATATATATAAGCATAGGGACTAGTGTAATAACAATCATATCAAACCCACAATTGAATTGAATTATTAAGAAGATTTACAAACTTGCAAGAAAAGGAATGATCATGGTGAAAACATGTAATTGAGCAATCGAACCCTCCCCAGATGTGTATCCGCTCTAATCACTCAAGTGTATAGGGTTGATTCACTCAATTCTCCCCTAATCATGCTTTTCAAGATTTGTTTTCATCTAACAACTAACAATTATTTCATGCATGCATACAAATATCATGAGGTCTTTTCATAAGGTTGTAATGGGGCTAGGGTCAAGGTAAGGATGCATATGGTCAAGTGAGCTAGAATTTGAATCTTTGATTAACTTAGACTTCCCACCTAACCTATATAACAACCTAAACTATTCCTAACAAACCTAACTACCCATCCTTCACTTTTCCACACACTCATGCATTCTCTTTTTGATCACCACACATATGCATTGATTTTATTGAACTTCACTTTCAGGTATTTTGTCCCCTTTTTATTGCTTTTCTTTTTCTTTTTTTTTATATATTTTTTTTCTTCCTTTGATATATATATTTTTTCTTTATTTTGTATATATATATATTTTTTTCTTTTTGCAATAAAGTATATACAAAAGTATCAATGCATATGGTTTACACATTTAATGGATGAACATATACCCAATTCCCAAAATATTGACCAAAATACAAAAGCACTCTTTTATCCCAACCAATAATGTTCCAAACTCTCCCAAACTTGAATGATAAGCACTCTCGCTAGCCTAAGCTAATCAGAGATCAAAACAAGGGACATTTATTATTTTTCACTTAAGGCTTGTAATGAGCTAAAATTAAGAACACATGGGTTAAGCATAGGCACAAAATTGGCTAACAATGAAAGATAAAAGGTAGGCTATTTAGGTAAGTGAGCTTAATGAAACAATAGCCTCAATCATATAAATGCATTCATACACAAAATAATGGACATATAGAATCGAACAAATCCAAGATTACAATCATAAAAAGAGAATAATCACACAAGAATGAAGGTAAGTGGTTATGTAATGTAACCACACATTAAGGCTCAAATCTCACATGCTTGTGTTCTTAGCTCAAAACATGATCCACAATATATGTATAATTCAAGCAAGTTCTAAAAAACTTTTTTTTTTCAATTGGGGTAGTGCCCTATAAGTAAATTTCTTGAAAAAATTCATTATTTTGACTAAGCTTATTATATGTATCCTAAATGCAATGTTGTGATTGAGAAAGATAAAAATTCCTTAGTTTAATTCCCTTTTTCAATCAAACCAATTTCTCATATGCAAAAAGGGGTAAACTAATCTCACTAATCCACATTTCTCCAATCACAACAAAGATAGCTTTATATACACACTATAAACTAAAAGTGTAAATCAACTAAAATATATAAAATATATACAACCAAAGTGCAAAATGCAACAAGCTAAAACAAAGGTATCCAAAATAACTAATATATACAATAATCCAAAAAGTGCAATAATGTAAAATGTGCAGATAATAAAAATAAAGCAAAATAAAGCTAAATAAAATGATCTGAAAATGATCACCCAAAATAGAATTCCCACCGACGTCGAAAACGGTGACCTCCCCACACTTAGAATAAAGCATCGTCCTCGATGCTATGGCTGAGACTGGGTGGGATGGTTGACATCAGCTGCTAGCTCCGGCTGTGGCTGTGGCTCCATAGTAGTCTGCAATGTCTCTGCGGAAGCCTGGGTCTGGGTAGGTGCCTCTGCCGGCTGAGCCTCCTCCTCCTCCTGATCTTCCTCTGCCTCAGAATGGTCGGAAGGAGTATCGGGATCAGAGGGCATGACAGCGCCCAATGATACAAGCATCCAACTCACAAGATCAAAGCGTCGCTTGTTGCGACGCTCGCTCCGCTCCATGAGCCCGATGAGATGCTACACAAGTCGGTACGTCGGCTGGGGTGCTGCTGGTGGTGGTGCTGCTACTGGTGGTGCTGATGGTCCAGGTGCTGCTGCTGAAGAGGAAGATGGCCTAAGTGTCACTACAGCAGAAGCTCGAGCACGACGCGAGACTGGTGGTCTGTCGCTTACCCAAGTCCCCCACAGGATAGTCCTCTCCTTTCCGTGGACCGGGAGTGGCGACTCATCAACTGGCAGCCATGGAACTCCAGCTCGCTGAGCCATCTCTGTGACTAAAGCATGGAATGAGAGTGTGCCTCTGACATGAGCTCGGCACATAAACCTCCTGATCAGTCGGGGAAAGTACAACTCCTTCCCCTCCAAAATACACCCAATCAAGACGAGCATGTCCACCGAAATCTCAGTAAAGTGCGTGGTAGGCATGACATAGTAGGCAAGAATTTGCTGCCATGTCCTAACCTCCCTCGACAAGTAGTCAAACATCATCCCCTTGGGTTTTATTTTGTTGGCATCCATCTCCCAAGGGGCGTTCGACTGTGCAATAACACTCCTCAAGGCATCATAATCATAAGTCAGGTAATGCATCTCCTCCTCAGCCCTCTGAAAAGCGTCTTTCTCACTAACCTTAGGCTGACAGTGGAGTGCTTGCTCAATATTCACCTCTATAATAAGAATTTGTCCTCCTCTCAAGTGAACTGAGTCAAGGGTCGGTCCAAAGAAATTACAGTAAAATTCATGGACCCATGACTCGTTCACCTGAGGTAGCTCCCTATCCACAAAAGATAAGCCCATCCCCTCAATCTGAAGCTCAATAGATCACCTCAAATCAGCGGGAATAGCCAGCTTATTCTCTAAGTTGAGATGCCATTTCTGAAAGAGCGGGAAGCAAAGCTCACAGTACAAATTAGGGAACCTTCCTGCTTTGGTCGAAGGCAGTAGCTGATCTGCCTTATCCTTCTCAGATAGATATATCTTGGCATAACTGGAGGTGGCAGAAGTAGTGAAAGATTAAGATTTCTTCCTTTTCTGAGAGGTATCCCTTGTTTTTCTTTCCCTCTATCAGACATCCTGGAGAAAATAGAAATCATAGGATACAAACAATTAAGCAAAACAGAGGAGTGTAAAGCAAGAAATCAAGCAGCCGACAGAAAACAGGCAACAAGAGGATATTGAGACATATCATTATGTGAGTTAAAGAAAAGAATGATTGGAATGCATGAAAACAGAATTCAGAAATCAAACAGAAATACAAACTAAGAATTCATACAAGAATAGCAATTATGCTTGTTTGTTAAGCAACAACAATTGTCATACCCAAAAGAATGTGAAAGGGTTAAAGTGAAAACTAAAAAAAATAGAATTAAGGAGTCAGTTAAGTCAAAAGTTAGAAAAGCGGTTAGAAATTAGTGGCATGACAATTATGGACCTTAACCAAGAGAAGTTCAAAAAGTATCGGGAACAAACACACTCACATTCATGAGGATGATGCAAGTCATTGATGATGAAACATAAAATTGCACAACAGCATAGAATAGAAAAGCAAGTCATCATCAATGTTCATGGTCACTAAAATTGTAAAAATTGGTGTTGAGAGATGTGAAACATGCACTTGGTGTAACTAAAAGAAAGTTGAAACAGATTTAATTGAAAAAGTTCACACCAGTGGAGAGCACCAATTATTACAATGTAAGAACCTTCATCAAGACAAGACCAATTTAAATGAAATGGTGAAATAAAGGAAACAACTTCATTGGTTAAGGAAAGTTAAAAATTAAACTTAAACCAGGAAGTCAGAAAGCATTTGACTTGAACTTGAAATGTTGAGAACACAAAGAAGGTTCATATTGACATAGTTAACCAAGGTTCTATTTGACATAGAAATCCGTCAAATAGGCCTTCGATTCTGTCAATCATCAATGCATATAAAAGGGAACCAGAATAGAAACAAGAATGTTAACCAAATCAACTTATGAGTTGAAATTGGCATAGGCTAAAATGAGTTCAAATCAAGAACTGCCAAGTCAATTCATAATCTGCAAGTTAACACAAGGCGATTTCCAAAAATTTTGGCAGCATTCCGATAGTAAAATGGACATTCCTGAATAGACAAACAGCAGCAAGACACTCATATGAATCCAATATATGTCAATCATGCAAAACAAGCAACCATTTTATATGGTTTAGGCGACATCAAGCGAAATAACATAACTTAAGCCAACATAGCAGCAGTCAAACAACATACCAGCACATAGCATCAAATAACAACATGTAAGAACACAACAACACATCATCATCAAATAGCAGAGCAGTTTTACAATAAGCCATTTTAGACAGCAAGAACAGAGCAATTATCAGACCTAAATCTTCTAACCACATCCTAGCTACCTAACCACCTAGAATCAACTAAAACATGCATTTCTAATCTAACTAAGATAAACAGAATTAAACAAAGCTAACAAAATTACCTAAACAAAATGATAAAGCAAGAACATAAATGCAGGGTAGAGCAGTTTCTACTCTAGTTGCAGTGACGGGAGGAAGGAGGGGGAAAGAAGGAAGGGATCAGTGGTCATTGGTGGCTTCGCCGGCGGTAATGGGGAACCGCGGTGGCTTCTGGTGGTGACAGGGGAGAAACGGACAGGGGGAAATGGAAAAGGAAAGAGAGGAAGAAAGGAAGAAGAGAAGAGGAGTGGTGGTCGGTGGCAGTCAGGTCATCGGAGTGGAAGGCCGGTGGTGGTCTCAGAAGCTTGAAGGTGATAATGGTGGTTCTGCGATTTTGGAGGGAGAGGAAGAGGAAAATGGAATGTTAGGAAGGGTGAAAGGACGTGACTGGCTAGGGCTTCACACGTCGGGAGTGTTAGTGAATTCGAATCCACGCGTATGCGTAGTGCACGCATGCACGTGGGTGGACGGAAAGGGAGAACATGCGGAAGCGTATTGCACGCGTATGCGTGGATGGAACCAGGTAGGCAACGACACGGAAGCGTCATTGACGCAAACGTGTGGACTAAGAATTGTGCTTCGTGCCAAGTACGCACAACTCTCGGAAAAATGTATGGGATTTGCGTTGACGCATCGACGCGTACGCGTCGGTCATGCGTATGCGTGACTGCCCATAGTTTTTTTTTTTTTTTTACAAAAACACCAAAACAGAGCTTACAAAAATCCTAACGCCATCTACAACTCAAGGCCAACCAAAAGGCAAATTAACACAATTTTTGAATTTTTGAGGATTTTTCACAAAATTTGAGAAAACTTGCAACTCAAGCAAAAACTCAAATTCAACGAATCATCCTTATTCAAGGCATAAAACCAACAACAACCTAGCAACCAAAACAAAACATGAAAAAAAGAGAATAAAAGGGAAGGACTATAAAGATCCTAAGGTAACTAAAATTCAAATATAACAACAAATCCTTTTTGGTTTTTGAAAAATTTCCAAATACAAAACAAATACAACTCACATTTCAAGCAAAACACAATCCAAAATTAACTATTCTAATCAAAACATAAATCTAACAAATGACCTATCAATCAAAGCAATGTAAAAAGTATAGAAATTAAGGAAAACTACCTACAATGGCAACTCCATTCATTCATTGATTATATCTACAAGAGAATGGAAAGAGGTTACCATGGTGGGGTGTCTCCCACCTAGCACTTTTATTTTAAGTTCTTAAGTTGGACTTTTGGAAAGCTCCTTGTTATGATGGCTTGTGCTTGAATTCATCCTCAAACTTCCACCAATACTTGAACTTCCAATAGGCTTCGAAATTCAAAATCAATAGCACCAAGCTTTGATGAAGTTCCACACAAGATAAGGGCTCCCAAAATTGATCTTCACATATTCCTAGATCCCATATCTTGTTTCTACACCCATCTTCATCTTGATCAAGGCAATTCCAATTGGGTGGCAAGTGATCCAAATTCTCAAGTAGACACCGAAACATCTTCCTAGACCATTCAATTTATCATTCTTCTAACCTTGGGAACTAGGCCGTGGGGGTTCAATCTTAATGAGCCTAACATCTTTTTGCCAACCACTACACAATTCTCTTCTACTCCTCAATCCACAAAGAGCTCTAAGTTGACCATCAGTTTCAAGCAACCCATATTCAAGTAGAATGACAAAGCTTAGTGATAGAGAGATTTACCTACTTGAATGGTATAAAGGATGATGGTGACTTAGGAAGGGGGACCTCCCACACTTGGACAATGCAAGGTGTTCTCCCTTGTGCTCTTCTTTAAATTCTTCCACCTCTCGACAAGCATCTTCAATTTCAATTCCTTGTTCACCAACCTCTTTTTCACTTTTCTCATTGCTTAAGTCTTGTGTCGGAGGTTGTGCATCACCCTCCTCAACATCAAATTCACAACACAATGAGGATGATTCAACAATTTTCAATAATACCTTGGTTGGTGTATAATTATTTTCAATAACAAAACTTGTCATTTCCTCCACTTCTTCCAATCTTTCATTGTTTAACAAATGCCTTGGAAGTTGCACATCTTCCTTAACATCGCTAATGATAGAATCCACTTCATGATTAATTTCTCTCAACTCTTCATCCACTTCCTTAACATCAATGACTTCAACTTCCTCCTCGTGATGCAAATCATGCTTTAGTTCCTCTTCTTCACATTGAAGCTCCAAAATCACTTCCTCACTATGCTCCTTGATTACTGATGAGCGGATATTTTATACGCTTTTTGGGGGTAATTTCATGTAGATTTTAGCATGTTTTAGTTAATTTTTAGTAGAATATTATTAGTTTTTAGGCAAAAATCATATTTCTGGACTTTACTATGAGTTTGTGTGTTTTTCTGTGATTTCAGGTATTTTCTGGCTGAAATTGAGGGAGCTGAGCAAAAATCTGACTTAGGCTGAAAAAGGACTGCTGATGCTGTTGGATCCTGACCTCCCTGCACTCGAAATGGATTTTCTGGAGCTACAGGAGTCCAATTGGCGCGCTCTCAACGGCGTTGGAAAGTAGACATCCAGGGCTTTCCAGCAATATATAATAGTCCATACTTTGCGCAAGAATAGACGACGTAACTTGGCGTTAAACGCCAAGTTCATGCTGCTGTCTGGAGTTAAACGCCAGAAAAACGTCATTATCCGGAGTTGAACGCCCAAAACACGTCATAATTTGGTGTTCAACTCCAAGTAAAGCTTCAGCTCGTAGATAGCTTTAGTCTCAGCTGTGGAGAAGGTGATGATCCGTGACACTCATCACCTTCCTCAACCTATGAACGTGTGCCTGACAACCACCTCCGTTCTACATCAGATTGAATGAATATCTCTTAGATTCCCCAACAGAATCTTCGTGGTATAAGCTAGATGGATGGCGGCATTCATGAGAATCCGGAAAGTCTAAACCTTGTCTGTGGTATTCCGAGTAGGATTCCGGGATTGAATGACTGTGACGTGCTTCAAACTTTAACCTGCTGGGCGTTAGTGACAGACGCAAAAGAGTGATTCTATTCCAGTAGGAGCGGGAACCAACCGGTGATTAGCCGTACTGTGACAGAGTGCGTGCATAGTTTTCACTGCGAGGATGGGAAGTAGCCACTGACAACGGTGACACCCTACATAGAGCTTGCCATGGAAGGAACCTGCGTGTGAGAAGAGGATTTCAAGGAAGAGTTGAAGTCAGAGGACAAAGCATCTCCAAAACTCCAACATGTTTCCCATTACTGCAAATCAAAGTAACATTGTTCCCTCTTTTATCAAATTCCAGTAATTTCACTTTTAATCCAAATTAATCCTTGTTGACATCCTAACTAAGATCAATAAAGTAAATATTGATTGCTTCAAACCAATAATCTCTGTGGATTCGACCCTTACTCACGTAAGGTATTACTTGGACGACCCAGTACACTTGCTGGTCAGTTGAACGGAATTGTGCCCACTCATACCAAAAATCCTAAGTTCCACAATCCTACAATAAATATATTAATACTATATTGATGTGATCACAATTTCGTCCACCAATTACTTCTCCACATTCAACAATGGGAGTGCTTTGATCGCATAAGCTTAGGCAGGATGAGTATATGTTGTTAATGGCTTCTACCATGATAGCCATCTTGGCTTCTAGCTTCTTAAACTCCTTTTCTGTCCCCTCTTGTTTCCTTTGGATATGAGAGTCAAAATCTCTTAGTTTTAGCATGAGGGCTTCATTGGGAGGCGGTGGTGGAAGAGAGGGTTCATTGTTTGAGGAAAAGGTATTGTAGTTGGAAGGTGGTTCATATTGGTGAAAGTTTTGAGGTGGTGTATGAGAAAATTGTGGTTCATGGGAGTATTGGTGTTGGAATGGTGGTGGCTCTAAGTAAGGTTCACATAGTGGTTGGTATGGTGGATATGGGTTAGGGTCATATGGAGGTGTTTGGTGGTAGGGGGCTTGTGAGTAAGGTGGTTCAAAACCATATTGAGGGGGTGGTTCATAGGCATATGGTGGTGGTTGTTGACAACCACAATGAGGGTCACCACATCCATTAGATTGATATGCATTAGGAGTAGAATTATACCTATAAGAGGCCGGAGGTTGTTGCCAAGAAGGTTTATCAATCCTTTGAGGCTCTTCCCATCTTTGATTGTTCCATCTTTGATGCATATTGTTATGGTAGTTCCCATTTTCTACAACATAATTTGAATCAAACTCATAGCCAAAGCGGTGAGAATTCATAGTAGCAAATAAAACCAAAAGCTAACAAAAGTAAACAACAAAGTCCTAAACCTAACAAAAACTAAAAAATAAGCAAAAGGCAAACATATTCACATATTCACAATAGCCAATAACATAGCACCATTGCAACTCCCCGGCAACGGAGCCATAAATTTGATAGCAAGAATTGGTACCGGTCTAGAATTTCTCTTATAGAAATAAGAACTTCGTTGTAAGCAAAGCTCCAAACCAACAAATTACTCTCACATCAAATTTAATTTGGTTTTGTCACAAGTACAAACCCCAATGAAAATTTAACCAAAGTATTTAAATCTTAGGTCATCTCACAAGGAATTGTAATGAAGTGGTCAATTATTGGCTATGAGGGAATGAGGGGTTTGATTGATAAAAGGGCAAGAAAATAAATGACCGGAAAAGTAAATCAAGCAAATAAAGAAAGCGAGTAATAAAGAGAGACATTAATGGCAAGGATTAAGAATATGGGCTTTCTATCCTAGTCACTAATCATAATAATAATTAACAAGAATTTATCTTATTTCGTCATCCCCAATGATGGAAGAAGGTATAATGTTATCTTCACACTCGAAGAAAGTCAAATAAGACTAGCTAATCTCAATCTAAAAGTCCTAATCAACTTACTAATTGAATTAGCAAAAGACTAGCATCAATGGAAACAATATTAGCTAACAACTCTAGATCACTAACATAAGTCGGATATTCATGACTCAAGATCACCTAATTACTCTTTCCAAGCCAAGAATGCTCAAAGATCTACTCTAACATCCAACCAAGTATTTTGTCAAATACTTGGAAGGCATAAAAGAAAAGCATAATAAATTACAAGGAAAGATAAATTCTACAACTACCAATTGCAAGAGGAGTAAAATTCACAACTCAAATCAACAATAAAGGAACATCAAACTTCAAATTGCATTAAAGAAAATCCAAATCCAACATGAGCATTCATCAACATCAAAGAGAACAAAACAAGGAAATTAACAAAGAAAACTAGAGAATTAAACTACTCGAGCATGCAATTATAGAAGAAACAAGATGGAAATATTGAATTCAACCTAGATCTAAGAGAATTTAACCTAAACCTAACCTAATTCTAGAGAGAAGATGGAGCTTCTCTCTCTAAGAAACTAACTAAAGGCTCATCATAACTACATTAAGTGCTACCCCCTTGTCCAATCTTTAATTCTGCATGAAATAGCCTCTGGAATCAGTTGGATTTGGGCTTGGACAACTCAGAAATTGCCCCCAGCATTTTCACTTTAATGAGGTCACGTGCGAGCACCAACGTGTACGCCTGGATCACGCGTACGCGTCGCTTGGCAATTTACCATCCACGTGTACGCGTCATGTTACACGTACGCGTCGCCATGCAACTTCATATCCACGCGTGCGCGTGTGTTGCACATGCGCGTCGATGGATGCACTCCAAATCCTTGTTTTTACATGAGTTCTCCAATTTGCAAGCTTTTCTCTTCACTTCTTTGATCCATTCCTAGCCCTTTTCAATCTAAATTCACTAACAAACACATCAAGGCATATAGTGGAATCAAACGTGAATTAAAATTACCAAATTAAAGGTCTAAAAAGCATGTTTTTACACTTATGCACAAAATAAGGAAGAATTACAAAACTATGTTATTTCATTGAATAAATGTGAAAAAAGGTGATAAAATCCCCTAAATTAAGCACAAGATAAACCACAAAATTGGGGTTTATCATATATCCCTTGATACTATTTTGTTGGTTTTAGTTTTCTATTCATTTAACTTGAGTCTTGTCTTCTTCAACTGTTCTTTTGCTATTTCTATTTTTTATATATCCTTGTTTCTTGTTAATTTATTTCTAATTTTGTAATTTAATTTATTAATAATTCTAAGTTGATTCGAAGCTGCTGGGTTTAATTTATTTTAGCTTACTTTAATTTATTATTTATGTATTTATTTTTAATTTAGTGTTTATGTATTAAATCTTACTGTATAGGATGGATAGCTTTAGCTTGACTCCTATTGAAAATAATAATGAGACAGAACCAACTCAAGATGATGAGGGTCAAGCAATTGAAGCACATGTTCAAGGAACACAAGAGGAAGGACAAGAAGAAACACAAGAGTGAGAACAAGAAGTTAGCCAAGGTATGTAAAATAGTCCTAACAAAAAAGGATTAACTTCTGAGGCTTGGAAACATTTTAGGAGGGAGAAAATAGATGGAAAGTGGAAGGCAATATGTAAATATTGCGAAAGAAATATTGGAGGTGACACGAAGCAAGGAACAAAGCACTTGCATGATCACATTAGAATTTGCCCGATTCGTACTGTTAGGAGACCAAAGAAATCAATATTAAAAACAGTGCAGCAATCATCCTTCTACAGGAAAGGGAAGGCCAATAGATTCACTTTTGGTTGGAAACTTCCCATTTAGTTAAGAGGTAGCACGACGAGCACTCACAAAATGGGTTATTAGGGACGAACACCCTATGTCATTTGTTGAGCAAGTGGGTTTTCATGAGTTTATGGCTGAGACATAACCTTTATTCAAATTTTATACTAGAAATATATCCAGAAGTGATGTTGAGAAGATTTATGAAGCTGAAAAGGCAAAGCTTCTAAAATTATTGGGAAAAAATTCAAGTTGCATTGCTATAACTACTGACATGTGGATTGCTGATTGTCAAAACAAAGGCTATATGGTGATTACGGCTCACTTTATTAATGATGATTGGAACTTGCAATGTCGATTTATAAGGTATTATTTATGCATTTAGCATCTTTTAAATATTTCGCTTTTTAATGTCATGATTGTTTATTATATTTACATTATTCTAGGTTTGCATATATGCTTGCACCCCATATTGCTGCAGTTCTTAGTGATGCTTTGGTGAATTCCTTGTATGATTGGAACATAGATAGAAAATTGTCAACTTTAACGGTTGATAATTGTAGTACAAATGATGCCATGATTCATCTTTTGCTTGATAAGATTTCACCATCTAACTTTGTTAAGAGAGGGAATTTTTTTCACATGCGTTGTTGTGCTCACATTGTTAATTTAATTGTGAAAGATGGTATGAATGCAATATATAGTTCTATTGAAAAAATCAGAGATAGTATTTTTTTTTTTTTGCAACACAGAAGAGGGAAGAAAAATTTGAAGAGGCTTGTAGGTAATTGAATATTAATTATAGGAGAAAGCTTGCACTTGATTGTAGAACTAGATGGAATTCAACTTATCTAATGCTTGCTTATGCTTTGCCATATAGAGAAGTTTTTGAGCGTTTGAGACACCGTGAATCTCTATATAAAATTGTACCATCTGATGATGAGTGAAAAAAGGCAAATGAACTTATTGATAAATTATAAGTCTTTTATAGTGTGACTGAATTATTTTCTGGCACTTTATATCCAACGACAAATTTGTACTTTCCCAAGGTGTGTGAAATGAGATTAACATTTAATGAGTGATTGTGTAGTCCCAATGAGATAGTTCATAGAATGACAACAAATATGATTAGTAAGTTTGAAAAGTGTTGGGATCAAATTAATGAAGTCATGGCTATGGGAGCTATCTTAGACCTTAGGTATAAGATGAAGTTATTGAAAAATTTTTTTCCTAAAATATATGGATCTCAAAGTGAGAATCATCTGAGCAAGGTGAAGAAAATGATAGAAGAATTAGTATGTGAATATCAACTTAAGGCTACGGTTAAAAGAAGAGCAACAAATGATGATAATTCAGCTTCTACTTTGAATGTTGGACATGATGAAGGATCTTCAAAGAGAAAATTTAACTCTATCTACTTGTAATTTGTGGAAGATACATCTAAAGACTGTGCTGCAAAAACTGAATTGGATTTCTATTGGGAAGAGAGTGTTATGGTAGATAAAACAAATTTGGAAAAATTTGACATTTTGGGCTACTAAAAAAATATTGGAGTGAAATATCCAACTTTACAAAAGATTGCAAGAGATTTTTTAGCCACTCCTATTTTTACTGTTGCCTCAGAGTCTGCTTTTAGCACCGGTGGTCGAGTTATACATCCACATCGCAATAAATTGGATTATGAATTTGTTGAGGCATTAATTTGCACTCAGCATCAGGTAAAAGTACTAATAACTCAAATTTTATTTCGTATTAAAGTTCAATTTCATGTTAAATTTAACTATCGTAAATTGTTAGTTGATATAATATAGATAAATCAGGGTCGAAAGTTCCAATTCCTTGGGACTATGTGATGGACATGGGGATTTAGAAGTTTAGCTAATTTTTTTTATTATGTCAAATTCATATTAAATATATGATATTCTTGTTTATGATGTATGTTAACATATTCATATTTGTGTTGTATTTTAATAGAGAACATGGAGTTGTTTGTTGGAAGTTGAAGACTTTATTTTATGGGTTTTTTTAAGAATGAAAGTTGTATTTTAAAATTTTATTTTATGGATTATGATTTGTTATTTTATATTTTTTGACTTGTAAGTTGTAATATTGGATAAGATATGTATGTTTGTGTGTTGTAATAATGTTTTGTGGTTTTTTTTTATATTTTTTTAAATTTTTTATTATAATTTTCATATAAATGTTCAACATAAAGAGATGGGAAATGGGGACCCGCGGGGAACACGGGGAACGCAGAAAATGGGGATGGAGGTATCCCCCGCCCCCGCCCCGCCCCATTGACATCCCTGGGTATATGCTCCAGTAAAAGAGTTGCATCTTCTTTGGGATCAAAATTCATGTTCATACGAATAAAATTTTGTAACAAACAACACGCAATAATAATGTGGCTTTGAATTTTAATTGGATATAATGAGGGGTTTCATAGAATTGCTCATCTCTTCTGAAGCAGCCCAAAGCACCGCTCAATCACATTCCAAGCCGACGAATGCTTCTTATTAAATAACTCTAGACGATTTTGTGGTGCACGGTGACCTTGAGCCCACTCATTCACATGTACCAGACATTTCTATAAGGAGATAAAAATCCTCTACCAATGGTATAGTTAGCGTCTGATGAGCAGATAATTTATACGCTTTTTGGCATTGTTTTTAGATAGTTTTTTGTAGGATCTAGCTACTTTTTAGTATATTTTTATTAGTTTTTAAGCAAAATTCACATTTCTAGACTTTACTATGATTTTGTGTGTTTTTCTGTGATTTCAGATATTTTCTGGCTGAAATTGAAGGACCTGAGCAAAAATCTGATTTAGAGGCTGAAAAAGGATTGCTGATGTTGTTGGATTCTGACCTCCCTGCACTAGAAATGGAATTTTTGGAGCTACCGAAACCCAAATGGCGCTTTCTCAATTGCGTTGGAAAGTAGACATCTAGGGATTTCCAACAATATATAATAGTCCATACTTTGCTCGAGTTTTGATGATGCAAATTGGCATTCAAACGCCAATTCCCTGCCCTATTCTGGCGTTAAACGCCAGAAACAGGTTATAAGCTAGAGTTAAACGCCCAAAACAGGCTGCAAACTGGCGTTTAAATCCAGGAAAAGTCTTTATACATGAAAGCTTCAATGCTCAGCCCAAGCACACGCCAAGTGGGCTCGGAAGTAGATTTCTGCATCATTTACTTATTTCTGTAAACCCTAGTAACTAGTCTAGTATATAAATATGACCTTTTACTATTGTACTAGACATGCTGGGATCTTTGATCAGTTTTATGCTATCTCAGACATTGGGGGTTGGCCTCACGGCCATGCCTGGACCATCATCACTTATGTATTTTGAATGGTGGAGTTTCTACACACCATAGATTAAGGTGTGGAGCTCTACTGTTCCTCGAGTATTAATGCAATTACTACTGTTTTCTATTCAATTCATGCTTATTCCTGTTCTAAGATATCCATTCGCACACAAGAACATGATGAATGTGATGATTATGTGACGCTCATCACCATTCTCACTTGTGAACGCGTGCCTGACAAACACTCCCATTCTACATGCAAACGATCTTGAATGCATATCTCTTAGCCTTCTGGTTCATGATAAGAGTCTTCGTGGTATAAGCTAGAATCAATTGGCAACATTCTTGAGATTCGAAAAGTCTAAACCTTGTCTGTGGTATTCCGAGTAGGATCTGGGATG
Organism: Arachis duranensis; assembly: GCF_000817695.3. Taxonomy (NCBI): domain Eukaryota; kingdom Viridiplantae; phylum Streptophyta; class Magnoliopsida; order Fabales; family Fabaceae; genus Arachis; species Arachis duranensis. The sequence continues at coordinate 80,644,290 of NC_029780.3, read as the reverse complement.
GGATGACTGTAACGAGCTTCAAACTCGCAAGTGTTGGGCATAGTGACAGACGCAAAAGGATCAATGGATCCTATTCCAACACGAGTGAGAACCGACCGATGATTAACCGTGCGGTGACAGCGCATTTGGACCTTTTTCATTGAGAGGACGGACGGTAGCCATTGACAACGGTGATCCCCAACAAACAGCTTGCCATGGAAAGGAGTATGAAGGATTGGACGAAGGTAGTAGGAAAGTAGAGATTAAGAAGGAATAACGCATCTCCATACGCTTATTTGAAATTCCCACTAATGAATTACATAAGTATCTTTATCTTTATTTTATGTTTTATTTATCTTTTAATTATCAAAACTCCATAACCATATGAATCCGCCTGACTGAGATTTACAAGATGACCATAGCTTGCTTCAAGCCAACAATCTCCGTGGGATCGACCCTTACTCACGTAAGGTTTATTACTTGGACAACCCAGTGCACTTGCTGGTTAGTTGTGCGAAGTTGTGAAAAAGAGTTGAGATTACAATTGTGTGTACCAAGTTGTTGGTGCCATTGAGATCACAATTTTTGTGCACCAGCGTCCACTAAATAATAAGACCTTAAAATGGAAGGATGGAAAAATTGTAAGGGTATATTGTAATTCTTTAATAGATAGCTAATGCACTTATCAAAAGATTAATTTAAACATACCAACAGGTATTTTCAAGCCATTACGTCGAGTAATTGCATCTCTAAGTACCCTTGAATCAAATGCGATCCTTCCCAACTGCTAAGGACATAGACGAAATTCATGTTCCGATTGCAAACTCCTAAGACATTGGTGGATATTCTAGATTTCCTTGTCCGATACCTAGATTTATCACTCTTGTAGATTGTGACATCTATGTAAGTGTCATCTAATGCTCCTAGACAACCCTATCAAATGGACAAAACAAAATAGTTATTTATACAAGTAAACTTGACCAATAAAAATTTAAACTTTATGCAACACCTTACCTTAAAACCATTTTCATCTGGGATCTATACAATCCTCTGGTACATGATCTGTCTTTGCAAATAACACACTTTGGACACGTAAAATCGAACCTAACACCTTATGAAAATACCTACTAACAGTTTTACCAGACCTATAAAACCTAACTTGTAAGCTGTGATTTTTGCTATGATGAGCTAATATGATCAAGAAAGTTGCTACTTGCTCGCCTATGCCAACATGACCATCTTCGTCTAATCCACCTTGAACTTGTAGCAATTCACACAAATTAGCAAATGTATTCAAACTCATTCTTAATTCCCATATGTAATTTCTATCTCCACCTGCCCCAATGATGTTATCTAAGGCATCTTGCCTTAATGGCAATGTGTTCACTCTTCGCCCAATTGAAGAATGACCCCACCTTCTATTCCTAATATACATATATAAAGTAACAAAAAAAAACATCATTGTGTCAAATTGCATTCTCATGATTCAGTAATATCCAACTCATAACTTAATTTGTTTAGAACGATCTATCGTCACTTCCTAAGAAACAATAAAAAATAAATGCATAAAAATAAAATAAATTCTAATATCCAGTATGACAACACTAAAAAATAAACTTTTTTTATCATTTTAATTAAACTACAAATAGAGAAAACACTCATTACATAATCACATACTCATATTATCAAGCTAACAATTTTTTATACATAAATGGAGAACTCTTAATTTAGTTCAGTTGCTAATTTTTTATGCATTATAAATTGGAAATAAAATTCAAGGTAAAAATATACTAATAAATTTTAAAACTAAGCAACCAGCTAGCTCAGATTCCACGAACAAAATAGCAAATAAATTATTGGAATCTAATTAAATATAAGTCATCAAGTGAAGATACACAAAGCTCAATTATCATAACAAGTTTACAATTCGGGACAAGTACAATAAGTTCTCAGATGGACTCAAAACCATAATTTTCTATCATCAAACTGATTCAAATTGAAACATAATACTATCACATTATTTTTCTATTTGTTACCATCACTTATAATTTATTTTATTGACAAAATCAGATAAAACAAGATAATCCAACATAATACTCCAACTAAACTCTAAACATAATACTCCAATCGAACTCTATTAAAAATACATACCCAAAACAAAAGATTACCCAACACATATGTGCTCAAAAAGAAAAAAGGATATCCAATACAGCAACATATAAATACAATATACAAACAAATAAGAAGATTACAATTATTTCAAACCTTGAGTTGAGTTTTCTAGCACAGATGAAGGAGAAAGATTGTGATAAAACAATAAAAGCTTCAGAACATCGAACAATACACACAAGAGAAGAAGACACAAAGCTGCAGAAAGCGAAAAAACAGAGGAGAAAAGATTAGAACTAGTTAGGATTTGTGAAAAGGAGAAGAAGACTGTCATAGAATAATAAAAAGCTTCACAAAATCAACCAACGTATACACACAATGAAGAACACACGAAGCTTTAGAAAACAGAAGACAAGAACTGAAAATTGATTAGGGTTTGTAAATAGAGAATGAGATATTTGGAATTTCAAAAAATTGATGAGGATAAAATGGTCCAAAAAAATTTTAGATCTGTGTCCATGGCTTCAATTCCGTGTCTCACCATTTTACTGAGACACTGAAAACATCTATATTGTGTATGTTTATGGGTATGCGTGTCTCTCCAATTTTTGTGTCTCACTAACCAAACACGAGACACGTTCCACCGTGTCTATGTCTTGTCTAGACACACACAGTAACCAAACGTAGCTTTAGCCTGCATTTTGTTTACAGAGACAGGACACTAAAACAGAGACATAAAAACACAAAATCGTATTTAATAGAGGAGACATGAATAGGGACAATGTATCCAGAAATGCTGAATTAGTGTATTTTGTGTCTATTCTGATAGAAAAAACATAAAAATACTAATAAGAGATATAACTTATTTTTTCTTTTATTATTTTTGTTAATTTTTTATAATTATATTTTTTATTTTAAATTTTTTAAATAAAAAATAAAATAAATTAAATTTTTATAATTTATTTTAATTTATTATTAAATCAAATATAAAAATATAAAATTTTATGTTTTTGTTTTTTATGTCTTATTTTTAGTATTCTATTGAACGAAAATTTGTTTGTTCACAACCAATCAATTCCACACGCACCATGCACAAAATTAGAGAACCAGTCAACTTGCACCTAAACTTGCTATTTATCTATTGGTCAAACATTAAAATAATATAAAACATCCAAAATCAAAACAAACAGGAAGTCGAAGACATACAATGCTCAAATTTTGTTTTAAAAAAAAAGGAAATAGGTTACAGTAGAACATAAAAGAAAGACATATAAAACTAAAATTCAAATTTAAACCTTCAAAATATACAGTGTTCGATTATAATAGCTTTCACTTTTTCTTAATTACAACAAGAACAACTGAAATTTTCGTTATGAAAATCTGTCTGTCCATCAATATAATTAGTACACATATGCATAAACATTTACTTATCAAATCATAAAAAAAAAGATAATTAACAATGAAATGAAAAAAATAAGTAACCACAAACTAAAAAGAGGAGCTCGATAAATTAAACTTGGAACCGTAGCTTGTACTTCACTCCTATGGAAAGTATGATGATAATTTCCATATTGTAATTTGTAGGAAAAATCAATGAAGTGGGATTGAAATAATGACAAAAGATATGGCATTATCTATTTGTTTAGCACATCAGCATATAGAAATGAAGAATAAGAAAGAAGAATGGTTCTAACTTTAAGTTTATCATATTGAAAATTAGGATCATATAATTAGAGCCAAGATCAGTCTCTTTGCTATAGGTTGTATATTTTCAACTCATATGGATTAAGAAAATAAAATAGAAAATTGATCAAGTTAAATAAAAGCTTTGCTTTAAATATGTGTAATATATTTGGAGATCAGAATCAAGTCAATGACAATAAATGTATTTCCCATTTGACCGAGTTATCAACATTTTAAATCTTAAGATGCTAGTATTTAGAGTCAATTAAAGTTTCACTGACTTAATTAGTTTTAGAAATCCAATTAGACAATTAGATTAGTTTAACGTTAGTTTATTATGGTGGTGAAAAATAAGGGGAAACTTGTTATGAATTAGAATCTTGTAAAAATTAAAACTACATATAAAACCTTATTTACCTTTTCTTTTTGACATAGAGATAAAAACGAAAGATATATTTTCATAATGTGGCTATTTTTATAAATATATTTTTATGTAAAGATTATATTCTAAATTGTTAGATGATTAAATCAAATATGTTTAATTAAATATATCAAATTATTTAACTGCATGCAATATAATTTTTACATAAAGACATCTTTATAAAAATAACTATCTTTTTATAAATTAATTATATTTTCTTCTATCACCTAGATTAAGAAAAACTTCTTTACCTTTTTTTGTTTTTATTCTTTAATTCTAGCCTTCGATTAAACACGCTTTGATTATAAATATAAATAAAGTTTGATTATATTATTTATAAAATTTAATTATAAATATAAATTTCATATTCTTATATGAATTGCCAATTACAATTTTTGGTTAATTTATGATATCTCTGTAATATAGCTGCAAACGCAGTCTAAGCATAAAAGTTGTTGACTAAGTATTTTTCTCTTTTAAAATACTCAAATTTAAAAATATTTGAAATGACTACCATTAGTATAACACTATGAAAAATGTTCAAATATTTTTAAAATATTAATATTTTAGTAATTTTAACTATTAATTTTAATTAATATATATTTTTTTATAATTGAAATTTACAGTTAAAATTACTGAATCACTAATATTTTAAAAATATTTAAAATTCTTCCACTAGTACATATTATTCTTATTCTTATCAACAAAAGTATTATAAAAGGTACACTTAATATAATTGAAATATTAAATATAGAAAAATCTATAATTTTGATATCTGAAATAATAAATGATACCGTTCTTTTCTAAAATAACTTTCCATGTTTAAACTCTAGCTTTGCAAGAAGAATTTTCTGTGATTACCTCTTTACATCAAATTAATATAATTAATAGTTCCTTAAATTTAATATTTTTTCGTAGCTATACGTATACTCCTTAATTGAAGAATTAGACTCTAATTTGACTTTTGTTTTAATTTTTAATATTTTTATTTTTTAGATTTTGTAAAATAATAAAAAATATTAAAAGTAAATACAACAATGAAAACAAGTCATTAATTACGGTTGTGGATTGCAAAATAAAAAATACAAAGTATTTATTTATTTCAAGTAAAAAATTAATTTTAGTATATTTTAAGTAAAACAATATTTTTTATAAATTATATATAATAAAAATATGAATCCAATTTTAATATATTGACATAAAATCATTTTACACGTGCATTCAATCGCATAATGTCACATTGTTAAAAGAACAATTATGATTCCACGACTTTATAAAATATTTTACAATATTAATATATCAAAATTAAATTTTAAAAATATTTTAAAAAAAATTAGCCACGAACCTTTTTGGGTATTTGTATTATAAAAGTTAAAACTCCTTCAAATATATAAAAATTAAATTCTTTAACGAAACCAAATAACCAAATATTTTCCGACCAGAATTCCTAATTCCTAATCCTAGGAAAGTAGGAATGAATGAATCCTAAGACATAAAACGTTATGACCAAAGGCAAAGACTCTTACGCGCACTTGACCACATTACACTGCCACACACACACACACACACACATTCATATTCATCACTCTTTTTCTCCTTCATTTCCCCTTTCAAACCCCTCTTC
>NC_029780.3:80636610-80638456 GCF_000817695.3 Arachis duranensis | reverse complement strand
AACCCCTCTTCTCTTTTTTTTTTTTTTCTGCATTATTTTGCTTCCTAATTTTTTACCTCCTCCTTCTTTATCCCCGTGTTTCTTTTTCTTTCTTCTTTTTGGGGCTTATTTTAGGGTTTCAAAACTTTTCAAAAGTCTTCCCCTTCCTAAATTTTAAATCAATTCATCCCCAAATTCGAATCTTCACTCTCATCCCCCTTTTCTCTCTCGTTTCCCAGCTCCCATTTTCGCTCTGAAAGTCCTCTCCAGAGAATTGATTTTTTTTCTTATCTTTTTAATTTTTTTCCTTCGTTGGTTGATGTAAATTTTCAAATTTTGATTTGGTGGAAGAATCGGTTGGTGAGTAGCTGAAAACAACGGATGTTGTTGCGGTTGTGGGGTTGATTGAGGGTTCAATAGTGAATTTGAAATGGTGGGGTGCTTGTGAAGATTAGAAAACTTTTTCCTTTTTTGGAACCCTAGCTAGTTTGCTGTCTAGAAACATGAAATAATTGGTGATTCATTTCCGGGGGGTGTTTATGGTTTTTGTGTGATTTTCAATTGGAGAAGAAGAAGAAGCGTTATGGAGAATGGTTATGATAGGAAATTGGCTGAGAACTTCTCAGCTTTGCGGATTAATAACCAACATGGTCAACATCAGCAAGTGCATGATCAATCTCACTTCGATGCTAACAACAGTGATAACTTGTATCAGGTCATGAAGGCTGTTGAAGCTGCTGAGGCCACCATTAAGCAGCAGGTAATTGGTTTTAAGTTTCAATACTAGTATTGTGACCCTTTATCCAAGTATGGTTGATTGGATGGTGTATACATGTTCGTTATCATTAGCATTAGTAGTTGTATGATTTAATTGTGTTGCCTCATATCATTCTTGAAGTTCTTGGAAAAATTTTCATTCTATCTCGATTAATCTTGTTATTATGTTTTGTAGTACTTGCTTGGCACGTATATTGCGTGAAAACATTAAGCAAATAAAAAGAGAAAGAGACTATTTGGAAGCTTTATTAAGATTACTGTTGGCGGAAAAAATATTCTTGCACACCATTGTAGTTGTAGGTTTACTTTGGTATAATGAAATGGTCGTATACTGGCATCTCTCATGTCATATCATATCATATCATATCATTTTAGATAGGATACTGAATATGCAACTTGGTACTTTGGACAGGTGGAAGAGAATAATCGGCTCAGGGCTGAACTTTTGAACAAAATTCAAGAACTAGAAAGATATGTAAGTTCTGAAATGCTTTATGTTTGACGTAATACATATTAATGGTGAATTCTATGGTGCCTTTGTTGTGGTGCCTAAATTGCCTAACTTACCTTTTAAAATACAATGTAAAATGTTTAAAATAAAAAGTAAATTATTTAAAATTTATTAAATATTATCTATTTACTTTTTTTAGTAACTTAGGCACAATGTTAAAGGCACTATAGCACTCACCTTAGTTATGGCTTTGTAGTAAATAGACTTTTTTCTGGTGGTTTTTTCAGTACTCTTGTTTTGTTTATGGGTACTGCGGTATTGGCTTGTCTAGCACCTTGGAGGAATTTATTTACTTATTTTATGTCTGCTGCCACCTTTGTGGTTTTTTTTAGTACACTTGTTACCATTATTATTGTTTTTAATATTCTTATGTCTTATCAATGATGATTATGCCTTTAATGCTGTAAGTGTTGGCAATTTATTTCAAGTTTTGAAGACTTATTCTGTGTGTTAGAATTAGAATTTAGAAATTATTTAGTGTTTTGTTGCTACTTGTCTTTGCTATAGTGGTCATTCTGCTGCTTGCAATACGTTTTGGAGTTAGCCACTTTGCATTGCTATCCCGGATTGACTACCATT
>NC_029780.3:80634903-80636566 GCF_000817695.3 Arachis duranensis | reverse complement strand
TTAATGAGATGGACTAAAAATAGCCAGTGGTTGTTTTTTGGACGTGAAATGGTTATGTCATTTGACCACATGGCAACAATGTGAAATTGTCATTAACAATGGTTGTTTGAGATAAAAGTTGATACTATGCTGAAGTCGTTATTATATTTGTAGAATCCAGACGTGTTTGAGGAAGTGTTAATTTTATTCCCCTACCCCATGTGCTCGGAAAACTTTATAATCAGATACGCTTTGAAGAAGAATATTTTTACATGATTGTGAGTTATGATGAGAAAATAACACACATTTTTGTTTTTGGTGGGTTGGGTTGAGGGATGGAAGAAGAAAATATAATGAGGGAGGGAAGACAAGGTATTAGAAAAAGGAGGGATAAGGGGTTCTCCTTAAAAGCAATAATTTAAGAGAAAACTTCAAAAGTCTCATTAGTGTAATTTATACTTTTGACAGAAGCAAGGTGAATCAGTGGATCAAAGATCTCCTTTGGTTGCTCCTTTGCAGGAGCAGGGTCATAGATCATATCAATCAGTTCCATCATCAAGTACGCTAGAACATATGATGAATGGTACAGGGCGTCCTTTTTAACTTAATTAACTGGTGAACTAGTGATCCACCAATAATGAACTTTAAAATGATGCAGCCAGAGGTGAAATAGTTAATCGTTCTGAGAACAGTCAAATAAATGGGACATATAGAGTACAACCAAATGATCAGCGACCTGTGGATAATGCTGGCCCTTCACAGTTGTCTTCGCCATCTACAAGTTCAGTCTCTCCTGGCCGGTATGTGGTATCAAATATCAAGTGTAATTTTAATGCCCGAGATACCGTGTAATATCATATTTATTAATGCAATGTTAAAGAAGGAATTGCATAATTTTAGAAACCTGTCTTTGCCATAGGCATCTACCAGGAGACTATGATCCCCGATTCAGTTCACCTCAGCAGGGCTTGATGCCAGTGGCAGAAATGAATAACTCTAATACTTTACTGAAGCAGGTACCACCTTTAGTTCTAAACTTTTATTTTTTATATCAGTGCTTGATTTATGATGCAAATCTATTTAGGATTTGGCTATCAAGGTACGAGAACATGAAGAAGAGATCATCCAATTAAGGAAACATCTTGCAGATTTTTCTGTAAAGGTAAACAGTGTAAAATATTTTCTGTAAGTTGATAACTCATGGTGCCTTGCTGTCCATTATGGAGACTGAAGTGGTGTTTGTTTTTTTTTTTTTGGTGGGACAGGAAGCACAAATACGTAATGAAAAATATGTCTTGGAAAAGCGGATTGCATACATGCGCTTGGTATGCACAAAATTTGTTGAATTCCTTGTGAAACTTCTAACATACTTCTCCCGTATATTTGATGGGGATTAAGCTTAAGTATTTGTAATATTGCTGCTAGGCCTTTGATCAGCAGCAGCAAGATCTTGTAGATGCAGCGTCAAAAGCTTTATCATATCGACAAGACATAATTGAAGAAAATATACGTCTAACATATGCATTGCAGGTTATTTTTCCTACTTTTTTATTGGTGTATGTTTAATGTGCACTGGTAATTTGGTTGCACTAAATGTTTTTGAATGAATCTTCATAGGTGGTAACTTTTTCTATTATGTTTGTTGAGAATGAATTTTGAAGGTTACACCTTTTCTTTTCTTGCC
>NC_029780.3:80622491-80634880 GCF_000817695.3 Arachis duranensis | reverse complement strand
CATTTGTTTCATCTTTGATGCCACTTCTTGCAGAGTACTCCTTGCAGCCGCCTGTTGTTGATGCCCAGTCGATTGTTAGCAATGTCAAGGTCAGGTTTGACCTATTTCCTTGTTGTTATGAATGTGACACTTGGATGTATTTCAACGCTCTCCTTTCTCTTGTGGGGATGTTACACAGAGGAAAACAACTTTTTCTGAATAGGATTTTTTAGGGTGTAGTCGTTCTTAACTTTCTATATGGGAAAAATCAAGAATTGATATTTAGCTAGGCTTTTGATTAGCTTCCCCTTATTCATTCCTATTCATAATGTATTACTTTAATATTGGTAGGATACCGTATCTATATAACATAAAATATATATGGAGGCAAGCTTGGACGTATGTGGCTTGAGAATAAGTTGCACTAAGAATATATGGAGTACAAGTTTTGCGGAGGAAGAGAAACAGTAACACTAAAAGGTTAAGATTGGAGGAAACATCATACTAAAAATAAAGAGATTTAAGTATCTTGGTTGTATTATTGTGGACAGTAGAAAAACACTAATACTAACACTATAGGATTCAAGCAAGTTGGTCAAAATGGCAGTGTCTTTGGGTTTTATATCCGACAAGAAATACCTTTAAAGCTTACGGGGTAAATTTTATTGTATCGCTATTAGATTAGTTAGTTATATGGAACAAAGTGTTGGGACAAAGGAGAAGCATGAACATAAGTTCAGCGTAATCCGAGATGAGGATGCTTCGATGGATAATTGATCATACGCGTATGGACAGAATAAGTAACGGGGATGAGAGAGAAAGTTGGAGTAGCACCTTTTGTTGAAAAGATGGTGAAATCTCATTTTTGATGATTTGGACATATACGGAGAAGACTGGTAGAACACAGGTGAGAAAGGTGGATTAGATGGAAGATGAATTAGTGTTAGAGGTAGAGAAGACCTAAAAAGACTTTGCATAAGGTGGTCAAATGAGATTTGCATGAACAATCTCACTTCAGACATGATAGATGATTGGGAGCAATGGCGTTGATTGATTCATGTAGTTGATTCTACTTAGTGGGATAAGGCTTTGAATCCTTGGAAAAGCCTCCAAAATGCTTAGTTTTACCATTGTATGGAAGTTGCAGTAATACTGAGATTCATATGTACTGTTTGTTGGAAACTATGTAATAACCAAACATGAGCATCCTTTTGACTTTTAAAAGTGAAGGGTAACTTGCATGGAATCCAATTTCTTTAAACACCCCCGTCTTCAAGGCATCCAATCTTAATTCGGCTTCATAAATGAGTTGTATGTGTACTTTTAAGATTTTTCTTTCAATTTTTTTGGGTTTTTCTTTTGTTTGGTATTTTATTTAATCAGTTTGTTCTACATCTTTGCAGGTTTTATTTAAACATCTGCAGGAAAAACTTCTTCGCACCGAGGTAAGTGATACTTCGGTTCGCTAAATTCCTGTTAATTCAATATAAGTAGTATTAAAATCTAGGCGGACAAGATCGTAGCTATGTAAAAATATTGGTTCCTGTTATCATAAAGGGCTTCTGACGATTGGTTACGTATGTTCCTTATCAGTCGAAGCTAAAGGAGTCACAATATCAATTGATGCCATGGCGTCCGGATTTGAACAATGCCAATATTGCTACGCAATCACCATCTCACCCAATTGGTGCACCTTTGGCAACTTCAGTATGCTCATTTTTGTGTTTTTGTTCATTCACCTTGTTTTGCATACATAAAATTCTAAATATTTTCCATTCTTTATTTAAATTTTTAAATCAGAATAAAAAGGGCCTTGAGCTGGTACCTCAGGAGCTGTACTCCCAAGCAAGGACTCAGGTTTCTGTTGATTCTCACATGGGCAATGATTGGGATATGTTTGGCCGCACACAGACTGGCATGGGTGGTGGTGTGACAACCAATGTTGACGGGGATGATTCGGGGAGATATTCACCTTATGCAAGCAGGTGAGCCTGATCAAATGGAGACTGCTACTCTGAACTGAATGTATTGGTGGGTTCTGTTTTCATGTCATCTTTGTTAATGTGGTCCTTGCATGCAATCTTGTCTGCAATTTGATTCAACTGGATAACTATTTATATGCGACCTGTTTGGCACTAATCTTTACAGATGTGTCTTCTTAAATGGTGCTATCATCTGAACCAATGGACAATGGTATTACTGAATTGCTAACAGTGAGGGTGTCTTTGGAATGTTAAAAATGTGGAAATGATTTGAAATGAATTGATTACATGTGTGAATACAGTTGCGTATAGCATGCATACACGTTATATGTATATCTTATGCACATTTAAACAATAAGCTGGATCCTACTAAATAGGATTGGCTACATTGATCAAATGACGCTACAATGCCTTTTAATAAAACATGTGTATTTTGTTTGTTTATACTTAAATCCTTTTTAATAATTTCATCCAAAACTTTCTTAGATCTACTAACTTTGCCTATTTATAATTATAATAGGCCTATCCATAATCCTCCTCCGAACATGTCCACGACACTTAAAGATGACATTCTACCAACTTCTCAATAACTGGTGTTGCCCCAATTCTCTCATTTTTTCATTCTTGATTCTATCTAGTTTAATGTGACTGTGTCAATTGAATCATTCTCATCTCTGCAGCAGTAAGATTAGGCTGTGTTTGGTCAGTGTGCATTCTCAGACATAGATACAAAGACACATACACTTGAGACATGGACATAAAATATTTGTGTTTATGTATTGTGTTTGGTAAAATAGATGGACAAAGACACAAAAATTTGGAAAGTCCATATTACCTCCTTATTAAAGAAAAGCCTACTATCCTCTTCTCTATCCACCCATTGCCCCCTCTTACTACTTCCTTCAATCTCCAGCCGAAAAACCAAGAACCAGACTCATCAAAGATCAAAATCAGATTAAAAAAGGTAAAAATAAAAACCCAAATTCATTCTCATTAAATTAGTTCTAATGTTTTTCTTCTCTCTTTTCTTGGAACACTCTTTTCTTTTCAAAAATCAAAATGAAACCATAAAATCAGAATAGAGACCCATGGAAGAGGCTGCTAAGGTAGCGTTGTCTCGAATCTGGAGGTGCGAGATAAGATAGAGAGAGAAGAAGGGAAGGGGAGAAGATGGGAGCGAAGGGAAGAAGATGGAGGGTGGAAGAAGGAAGAACAGAAGAGGTAGAGAAGGAAAAGGGAAGAGAAGAAGATGGGGATGGAGAGTGGAGGTTGGAGAAGGGAGGCTAAATGGAAAAGAGAAGAGTAGAAGAGAGCGGGAGAAGAAGAGAGGGTGTTAAGTTGAAACAACAGCAGCAGCCGGAAGAGGAGAAGAGAAGAGAAGAGAAGAGAAGAGTAAGAGAAGAGGAGAAGAGAAGAAATACATTAATGGGTATAGGGTAGTTCTGGGATTATGAAAATATAGTAAGGACAAAGTTGTCCAAAAGTATAATCTGATTTGTGTCTCTAGCAAAAAAACCGTGTCTCAACATTTTGGAGAGACACAAAAGACGTGTCTCTTGTGGGTGACCATATGTAACCGTGTCATAAAAAAATCGTCTTAGCAAACAAACGAAACCTTATGTTTTTGTTGGCTCGTCACTGTCCAACATTCCATGGCCGGTCGAATAGTTGCGCCATAAAATTTATGTTTAAACCTTAGTGGTACTTTTTTATCCTAAATAAATAACACAAAATATACAAATTAAGATGACACAGCTATCATTTGTGTCAATGTAAACTGGAGAGGACATATATGTGGTTTCTATGTAATGTGTCTGTGTAAAGCAACGCAAAATAATGAGGGCTAAAATAGTATTTTCATAACTTAAATTTCCAAGTGATATCATTTTCATATGAATTCTTTAAAAAGTCACAAGATTTCATATGCACACAACTCAGGAAATTAATTCATTTCCTTTTTCAATTTCTACCTTTTAAATGAAAGATTAGATTTGTAAATGAAAGCAATTTCATTTTATTACACTCTAAACACATTGAATGTTTTAGTTGACTCATTTTCCTGTTTTTTGTCCCTGAAATAACTGGTAGAAACATAAAATCATGCTTGCAGATCCTGAGTTCTATTTTTTTCTCCTAAATGAAGTTTTGTATGCATAAGCTTTCCATCCTTGGAATGGTGATTAGCATATATGATATATCTGTCCTGCTAGTTGTAGATTCTAGTTCATATTAGGATATCTGCCTGCTCTGTGACGTCAACAACTGCTAACAGATAATACTTCATGATGCTAGTCTCAACAGTAAATCTAATTTATTTAATCAGCCCAATAACTAAGCTTCTAGGTTGATTAGAGTTTCAACTTGCATGAAGTTTTTTATGTAAATTTTGTTAGCTCACTTCCTAATCATTAGGTAAAAGGTGAGTTTCTTTGCTGCCAATTGGTGATAATTCACTTTGGAGATCATTGCTTAGCAAATGCTAATTTTTATTCCGAAAGTTGCTAAGAAAGCAATATGGTTCTGATTTGTTTGGTATTCAAATAAATTTCTGTTCGAGGGAGAATAGTATTGAGTTAACATGCAGCACTTGTACCCTCTGGTTATTTTGCATTTTGTGGTAGCTTGTTACACAAAATGGAAGTTCTTGTATGATTTCTGTTCTTGAAATTGTGAAGAGCACTAATTTTGTATTGGATCTTTACATATGATCTTTATTGATTGGGAAATGGCTTATCATAGGCTGGTAGTTGAAGTTTTATGGAAGGTCTAGGTGAATAATAGGATGCAGATATCTAAGATTTGAGCAATCAAATATATTGCCGAATAAGAACCCGTGTGAGAATACATGGTAGAATAACAACTAACAAGGATTCTTGTTCTTTTAGGACTACATCAAGGATGAAATCTTAGTCCTTAGCTTTTTATAGTAGTACTGGATGTGCTTACTGAACATATTGAAGATCTAGTCTCACGTTGTGTGCTAGATGGGAAACTAGGGTTTTGAGTGTGTCAGTCCACTATTAAAAGATGGGAAATTGAAGATGTGTAAACACTAAGAAGCATGATGGGTGGTTGCGTGTTGGAGTGTGCAAGGACTAGTATGAGGATTAGGAGAGGAAAGGGGAAAACAGAGGATATAGTAATGAATTAGGGATTCTGAACAAGTGTATTCTAGTCTTCTAGGAACCTAGGAATTGGGGAAAAGTATCTGATGCTGTATTTACAATTGTGTAAAGCTTGAGATATTCTATCCGAATTCTTAATGAATGACTACACAGAACCTTCATCAAATGGGAACCTCCTATGTATTCTCGTATTTCAGCTTACCCCCTATCTGATGTCTTATCTCTCAAGTAACCGTTGTTTCATTACTTGCATAGGTCAGTGACTGGTTACCCTCCCCTCTCCTTAAATTCTTTCTTATATACATAAGAATATGTCTTACAAATGGTTTCCTAACAGTTTTTTTTGGTATTTGCGATTAACAAAATGTACCAGCATAGCTTTAGGGAAAATTGTAATGCACAACTATTAAACCAGTGATTTTTTATGGGATCGAATGTTGGGAGGTTAAATACCAACGAGAATAGAGGATAGATGTTGCATAGACGAGGATATTTTGATGGATGAGTGGATGATATACTAGATGAGATGGGATTAGGAATGAAAAGTTAAAGTTGAAGTAGTGCGTAGTGTGGATAAAATGGCTGAATCTCATCTTATTCTGTATTGCAAAATGTGGAAACTATTAAAATAGATTTAATAGTTCAAAATTAATCATGATCTATTTCAGGACACTATCATGTCAAGTGGAACAAGACTTGATGGTTACTATTTTTAGTATTCATAGAATCAAACAAAAGAATAAGTTTTGATTGATTTGCCACACACACAAGCGTGCACACTCAAGTTGAACTGAAATAGCTCCTTGGAGGCTCAAATGATGAATTTTTAATTGAGACTTAGACCAGTATCGGTAACAGCAGTGACATCCACGCTCAAATATTGTGTCTATTTTACAGGAATTCTTCAGCTCATGATGTACCCATCCACCTAGGTGACGCTCATCCTCCACATTATGGAGAGGAGATAACTAACAAACAGGTGACGTTTCGCGAACCTGTGAGCAACAATGATGTGGATGATCCTGATGGAGATGGAAACAATAGTGAGAGAGAAACATCTGCTAACTGGAGTGGCAATGCGCCTTATACAACCGCTGTTGATGAACCTGCTCCCTCGTATTCTCCATATTTGCCACCTGTTCTTGAAGAACCTTCTTCGTCATTTTCTGAGGGTAATAATTAATATCCTTTTGAACTTCACTAAATGTTCAGAGCTTTGATGTTGACCATTTTCAAGTTGAATAAATCACAATACAGCTGCCGACGATGATCCCTTACCAGCCATAGAGGGCCTTCAAATTTCTGGGGATGCCTTTCCAGGAAGGGAACTTCAGGC
Organism: Arachis duranensis; assembly: GCF_000817695.3. Lineage (NCBI taxonomy): Eukaryota > Viridiplantae > Streptophyta > Magnoliopsida > Fabales > Fabaceae > Arachis > Arachis duranensis. The sequence continues at coordinate 80,628,458 of NC_029780.3, read as the reverse complement.
ATGCGGATACTCCATCAATGGCACCACTAGTTGTAATTTTGAGGTTAGTTTTTTCCCCTTATAAATTGAACGAGTTTGTACTGCTTTATTTCTTAAGAGTTTTCATTACATTGTACTTAGATGTGTCTGTTCTAACCGTTTGTCACTGCCTTTGTTTCCCTTGTTGGACTGTGCCAGTGGATTCGACATTTGGAAGATGGTTCCTTTAATTATATCGATGGTATTGTACTATTGTTTACTTGTTTTTATGTTCACCTTTACATCCATCCTGATGTAATGATCTCAACCATATCCATTGTCCAAAAACAGGGGCAAAGCAACCCAACTATCTTATCACTGCTGACGATGTTGATACATTGCTTGCCATTGAAGTCCAGCCTCTGGATAACAGGAAGCGCAAGGTACTTTTATCTCTTATAGTGGCTGTCTTGTATGTAAAAGATGTACTGTTCAAAAGTGGCTTCAAATTAACTGTGTTCCAACTTAGGAATATCAATGTGATTTTCGGTGAAAGGGGGAAACTACTAGTAATTTTCAGTGATCATCATACTGACCAATTTAGGTGTTTTGTCACTAGGGTTTGATATGGCTAATGGGCTATCCTTGTAATGATCATTGGTCATTGAATTTCTTTCACAATATTGCTGATGGATGTTGGAATATTTAGTTCTTTGTGTGTTGATGACATTGAATTCTAATTTCTAAGTCTATCCTTTCTCCTTGTCCTGTGTGCCTTGTTACAAGAGCAAAGTTGTCGAACTTTTGTTTTTCTTTCCAAGATCATATGCAGGTGAACCACATTGGTGGGGAAATAATTAGAATATGGAATGAAGAGAAATGAAAGACTAGCGGGTGTTGTATTAGTTATTTAATCCAAGGTTATGAAAACTAGACCAAATATCAAACCTGCCAAGCTACTGTTTAGTGGTTCAACCTGTTTAAAGGGATTCAACTGAATATATATATATATATGGGGTGGGGGGTGTTGATTAATAAATATATTTTATTATATCAATTTTCTTTTTCCCGTTTTGGTCTTGCCATGTGCACTAGTAGCATTGAAAAAAAAAAAGAGATAATGCAGTACCAGCAAAAGGAACTTGCAATGAGTAATCACTCCAATGAAGGGGGAATTATGAGTGTTCAGATAAGAAAAATCAGGTTATGACCCATGAACCATGTGATGACAACACCTAATTCTCTTGACATTGTTGCACTGTTCCATAGCCTCTCTTTTCATCATTATGTCCTCTTTTTTCAATTGGCACTTGTTTCTAAATGACAAGGATATATGTACTTTTGATGAAGTTCTTTCCATTTTAATGATTTCTTCTTTTATCAAAGAAAAAAAGTACAATTTTGGTGAATTTATTCTTGTTCTTTTTTGGATAAACAACAATATATGTTAAATTTGCTGTTTTGGTATAGTTATATTTCATTTGCAAGTTTATAGATTTTAATGGGTCATTGTGCCCTGTGCGCAATAGTACACCATGCTTAATAAGTAATTTGAGAAATATAGGTACTATGTGAATTGATTCTGATCGAGTTCTTTCAAATGTGTACTTTGTGAATGGATTTTGACCTCTCTTCTTATTTTTTATGGGTTGGTGTGACATGGTTATTTAATTAATTTTTACTAATCTCATGCATTCTTCAATGTAGGGAGAACCTGTGAAGGTTTTTGCCAATGTAAACAAAAAGATTACTTGTGGTAGGTGCCTGTATTATTATTTTGGAATGCTGATTGATGTTACCATTTATGCACTTGGTATGGTTGTGTATTTGAAGTGAACTTTTAGTAAAATGTAGTGAAGTAAAGTAATGTTCGTCAATATTTTAACCTAAGGGCGAATGTGCGACAATTTTTACAAAGGCTATATTCTCCATATCTTTAAACAGTGCGATTTGACCGACCCCTCCAGGCCCCAACTAGACATCTAGGGTGTTACATTTACTGGAGTAAACATCTGCCAGTGATCCAATATCACGCATTATGCTCTGATGGCATCTTAAGATTGTTGGTCAAAAAGCTAAATCACGGTTGGTGGAATGCCCAAATGTTTACAAGGACTATCTTGATTGATCTCTTATGCTTATGCAGCATAGGAGTTAAAGTCTATCATTTGTTGCATTTGTGTTCTATAAAGTGGGAAAATAAATATCATGACAGTTGTGGGAAAGTTGATGCAGCTATAAGCCTGACCAAAGCATTAATATAATGCATCTTAAATATGAAGCTATCCTTAGTGTGCTTTCCTTAATGATACCGGGATAGTCCGATAGAGGTGGCATTAACCTTTACCTGTATGAATTGGTGTGTGGATGCCCTTTCTTGGTTAGTGAAGCACAGAGGCTAGTTTCATCCTGTAGGTACTCATTGTGCTTCAGATATTTATGGTGCATAATATGATATTTATTTGAATTCTAAGTGGTGTGTTGTCCCAAAAAAACACACTGAAGTGGAAACAATTTGATCTTAATTCTAAGTGAACATATCTACTTTGGATGTATTGTGTTGTTTTCCTTGATTTCAGTTTTCTGCTATGGCTGCAATTTTGTGGATCCCTCCTAAATAAAATAGCTGAAGTATTCTCTTATTTGTTTTCAGATCCTGAAATGCAGAGTTGCATAGAAAAAGCTTTTTACGCGGGACAAGCTTCATATAAAGTTTCTCTTTCGGTAATTGAATGTAGCAGAGTTTTGGAACTTATTTTACTTATGTTTGGAGAATTCACGGTTACATAAATAACTTTGGCTTTGTATTACAGACTGGATATCTTGATATATGGGAACCAGCCACATTGACCGTTAAGAAGGAAGGTTATAGTATCAAATGTAGTGGACCAAATGGAGTAGTCATCACAGAAAAGTTTGCGTCTTCCAGCAGTGTATGAAGTTTGATTATTTGATGCTTTGTGTGAAAGTTACTGCTAGTTAAAGTTGTATAAAATTATTGAATGAGTAAAGAAAGTAAAACGGATTCTGGGATCATTCAGTAAAATATTCCTCCCTGGAAGATTTCCTTTTAGTGAACTCTTGGTAGTAATAGTTTACTTGTGAAGTGTGCTTACTACTATTATTATTATTATTATTATTATTATTATTATTATTATCTCAATAGCTTTCTGGGAAGTGCAATGTGAGTGCACATTTTACCCCATTCCTTTCCTTCCCCCCGATGCCCAAGTGATCTCACTGGTCTGACCAATAGAATACCCTGGAAAGGACAAGTATTCTGTAGCAGTCTTGTTGGATGGGTCTTGGAATTATTTGAAAATTGTTGTCATGCCTTTTTGTTAATCTCTAAAATTAATCTTAGTGTTCAGCAATTATTTATTTATTTATTTATTTTAATCATACGTGGCTCTTCCTTTTTTAGGTTATGATTCCATATGGACATGCTTCAGAATTTATTATAATGGGTTCAAGTGGCACTGACCATCTGTTAAGAGCAGAAAGCACTCCAACAGATGTTTCTGGGTAAGTATTCATTCTGTCGTGTTGTTGCAAAAACGGACAAAAGCAATTGAGTGACACGAGAATTGGTGAACAAGTTTGATATTTCAGCATTGAATGCTAGAATTGGTTCCACATAAAGACTAGAATCATAGAATAGGAGTGTGTATTGAATAGGGAAACTTCCTAGCATTGTGCTAGAATTTTGGGGAGATACAAGTAAATGTGTAGTTACAGTTAGTGGAAGAGTTGGAGTTCCACAACCTCCAAGATGCAAATTTTAAAATGATGAATCAACCATAACTAGTCCCTCATACCCTTTATTTATAACTATGCTAATTAACTAATGAGTCCTAACACTGAATATATAATGACTCTTCATGAGATTTCCCTCACCCTAAAGTTTAAGGTCTACCCAATAGACTTAGGTCCCTAATCCTTGGTGTAACCTTGAGCAATAAAGATTTGTTAGTGAAGAGGTGAACAAAATTCTGATATGGTGCTTACAAAGCTTTCAGAACTGTGGATTTATTTATTTATTTTTAATCTCTAAGCCAGACATAGGAGTATCCTGTGTCGTGATTGTAGTGTAACAACTTTTTTTTATGGTTATTTATTTTTAATTTTTTTTTCTGATAATATTTTTATGTTCTTTTTGCAGTGCAAGAGATACTATTGTGCTCACCTTGAGATTATTCATCTTAAGGGTAAACAAACTTTTCCCTTAACTTATATATTACACATTTACACCCTCCGGTCTCAAATATTCTCCATTGTGACAAAGGGGTACATTGAAAAACCAATGAATTTGGACACAAATATCCCAGTGAAGTCAACTGAAACTTTTATTGCAAGTCTCAAAAATGCGAATTCCCTGATTGGATAATTGGGAATTTCAAATCAGTTCACTCTTTTTTTTCCAGTATAAAATATTTAATATTAGACATTGGGCCGGTCTGTGGTGACCAAGTAGTATACTCAAGGCTTAACCCAATTTTTTGGGTTCTGCAGGCTGCGGAGAAAAAGAGAGGGAAGAAAAAAGGATTATTCTTTAACAGTTTAAATTTGAAGTGAAGAATGGTAGCTGTTTGGCAGAAAATCTCTGCTTCATACAGAAGGGTACTGGGATGGGAGATGTGTTTTGTGTGTGGAACGAAAATTTTGCTCCTTTCATATTTATATATACTAGGGCCGAATTAGCTTGAGCTGTAGTTGTGAATTTATGTATTCTTTTTGAATATTCAGTAATTATTTTTTTCCCCCATAGCCCTGTAAGTCAAGTGTTGTATTGCTTGCTGTACTTGTCATTCTTGTGCATATTTTTTTCTTGCATATTCATTCTAGTTTTCTCACTTAAGTGAAAATGATATATAGTTACCATTTGAAATTCGTGTAACATGTCCCATTTTCCGGTTTCTTTTTGTTGTCTTTTTTCTTTTTAATAGAAAAGTTGGAATATGTATCAATAATAGTTTAGGTATTATTATTATTATTACTACTTGGTTGTGATGGTATTGTTTTATCAGCTGTTAAAAAGTAAAGGGATTTTTATATTCAATCTGTATTCATCATTTCCAATAAAGTCAGTAAATTTGATGTGCTGTTTTATGTGAGTACATTATTCTTGTAATAGTATGTGGGGAAATTCTGATTGAAGACCCAATAAAAGACTTGTTGAGAAATAGTTTTTACTTTAAACTATCATCATCTGTGACTGATGGTAGAGGTTGCCATGCATTACAATAACAATTGTCATTCGAAGTAGGTTGATCGATTATTTCTTTCCACTTTTCTTTTTTCCTCTCTTTTTTCCTTTTTTTTCACCCTCTTTTCTTTTTCTTCGCTTTCTCTCGAGTTGGATATAACTCATTTTTGTGGATTTATTTATCACGATATCAGAGTCTGAGTTGACATCAAATAAAAAATTGTATTATGTGTTTTATTTCAAGGAAAAATAGATATAAATATTTTTCTTATTATTTATTTGAAGGTCAATTAAATTCATCAAAGATACCCTGAATGATATGAGACTACTAGACATAAGGAAAACAAAATAGTGATAAAGGATAAAGCATCTATAAAGAGGACTACAAAGACAAAATAAAACAGCATTCTGAACATTGAAAAAAGAAAATATGGTGGAATTGTCACTAAAGAGAATGATGAACTTTGGAATATCAGAGAAAGAAGAGAGAAAGAATTAAGACAAGCTTTTAGAGAAAAAACACATGACGACTACTTATCGCAATTTAGAGACTAGTTTTTAAAATGTACAATTCATACATAGAAAATAAAAATGGTTAAATAGTGTAAAAAAGTATGACAACTTCCTGCATGTGTTGCTTTGTATGTACTTTCTCAAAAGAAATTGTTGCATCCTTTGTTTGCCAACTATCAAGAAAAGACTCTTTTTCTCTGAGATGCCTAGATAATAGTCTTTTCTATTTTATTGTAAAATGTATATTTTTCTCCTACAAAATTAAAATAACATACATTTTTGTCCACTTG
>NC_029780.3:80620759-80622417 GCF_000817695.3 Arachis duranensis | reverse complement strand
ATAAAATATTAAAAATAACAAAAAAATTACAATAACAAGAAATATGTATTTATATTATTATTATTATTAACTAAATAATTGTTACTAATTTATTTGAATAATAATAATTATAAATGATATTTTAGTCAAGCAATTTAAAGAGTATATTATTTTAATCTTAAAATGGAGAAGATGAATGTCATTTAGACATATTAGAGGAGAGAGAAGGTGATTTCCTCAAAAAATATTGTCCATTTAGCACCAAATATAGCTACTTTACCTGATTACAAGTTCCGACTTTTACTGTTAAATCAAAATTCCATTAAGTAAGGTTTCCTTCCATAATGAAGATATGTGATATATATCCGAACATCAAGATCAACCATATATGTGGGGATGTTCCCTGTGCGTGTGATTAGTAGAGATATATAAAGCTAAAGATTCTGAATCTTCACGTAAAATAGTGAATCCTGAATCTTCATGATATTGTGACGTAGAATTGATTGATCGATTACTTTAATTTGGTGTTGTGTAAAGCGCTAAGTAGCTAGTTGATGAATGATTTTTATTGATGTGGTATTGGTCAATATAGTAAATATTTTGGTGTTTGAGTTTTCAACATCAGAATTGAGAATGAGAAACAATTTTTTGTTCTCTTTAAAACGTAAGGTTCTGAAAATTAACCTAGTAATCGAATTGGTAGAGTCAGAAGTTTAAAGGTTCAATTGAGATTCAACCGTATATAATAGAATAATATATTTTAATAAAAATATTATTTATATACTAAAATCAGTTATTAATTTTATTAATATATTTGTGTATAAATATATATTATTTAATTTATTTTTATTGTGTATTTATATTTTAACATATATTTTATATTAGTAGTTAATTTTGGTGTACACCTATCATGACTATATATTTATGTATATAATATATAATCTTTTAGATAAAAAATATTTTTTTACATTTTATTATTTTAGATTGATCAACTGCTAAAAAACAGACTGATTCCACCGTTAACTGATTGTTTGACTAATTTTTCTAACTTTTTAATTGATTTGTTTCTAATCGTTTTTACCACTCTTTTCATCAAGATATTTCAGTTAGCTGGAGTTATTATAAAAAAAAAGTTGAATAATTTTCTCAAGATGAAAAGTTACAAGTACTCAAGTAGAGAGTTCAATCCTGGGCAGCAACAAATGCATGATTGGTTTGCTTTATTAGTAGTGCAAAGTGAATCATAAAATTGAATCACAATTGTGTGAATGTGATTCAAAAGAACTAAAGAAGCATATAAAGGCGCTCCTCAAACACATTGCACTACTCACTTGATTGAATGATATTTCCTATATAGCTTGTTCAAGATCATACATTAAAAATTTAAAACATATTCTAATTTGTTTTCCTTTTTGTTTTATTTTCCAATACTGACCCATCACATTTATATGCCTACATCATTAAAAGTTGGGACACTCTACTATACAAATTAAAATTGTATAACAAAAAAATATAAATTCATTTTATAGTTATTTTTAATTATTTTATTGATATTCAAAATGTGGATTCTAATTTTTTCAATCTCTCTTTCATTCCATAAAAGAAAAGATCTGTAAACTTACATCTTTACCATATAACTCACTTTAAAAAGTTTAATGGTAAATCTTTTTACCCTCATA